>NW_026886466.1:0-7796 GCF_032173495.1 Musca vetustissima | reverse complement strand
AAGCATTTCGTCATTTGATGTCCTCCTTTTAAACATGAAAAGCACGTTCCCATTGATTTAGCTTTTTCCCATCTTATTTGGAGGGGCAACTTTTTAAATTTCTCACAAACTGCCACATTCTTGCACTGCTGACCACAAATTCTGCAGGACTTATCTTCTACAGAAGAACTCACACAAGCATATCTCTTGGACCTTTTCTCAACAACTTTGTCCGAAGCAGGCAGTGAATCAGTTGCTGTGTTAATTACTTTGCGAATACACTGCATCCAATTCGAAAGGTCAACTATGTTCGGAATACTTGACATACTAAGACATTTTTCAGCCCATTGAATTCTTCTAGATATTGGCAGTTTTATTGGCCGATTGTACAAATGTTGTCATATTAATTATTTTGATTGAAAAGTTTAAGAGGCCATCAAAATCTGACTCGGCAATAGATGGAAGCGCCCTTACCTTTTGAATCTGAGACTTTATTAACTGATCAGGTCTTCCATAAGTTTCAGCAAGGATATTCATAATTGCTGACACGTTCTTTGAGTTAGATAATAAAGGTTCCACGGTCTCATATGCTTTTCCTTGCAAAGAACTTCGTAATCTCATGATGTTGTGCAAATCGGAATATTCGAATTCTGTCGTGGTGCAGTTAAATATTTCAACAAACGTTGTCCACTCTTCAGGGGAACCAGAAAACTTGGGCAAATCATAAATCTTTTTATAACTATGTGGCACTACGTTGTTAATAACTTGAGATGAGGCTTCAGGCACCGTGGTATTTGAATTAGAGGGTTCCACTAAATTATTTTGCATACCGGGAATACGCCCATTTATTCCAGAACCAGCACAACTTGACATTATTCCAACGGGATTCGAAAATTATGACGTTATCGTAGATGGAAGCACATTTACGGTTGATATTGGTAGCTGATTTATTGACGTGGCAATATTAGTAGTGGAAACGATCGGAGTAGCCAAACTAAGAGAGACTGTTGACTGGACAGAATTTATAGGATTACAATTCGGTAAATTACGAAACGTTTCCATGGAAGCTAATGACTCATTTGACGGGCTATCGAGATTTGCATTTCTTCAAACTGTTTAGCAAAATGTTGGGTTACCTGTTCAATACTACTGAATGATCCGTTTGTTGTTTCCTGACCCAATGGTGAATTCGTCGTTGTACTTTCCGAATTTTGTTCAATTGTTCTCTATCAGATATCATATTTATTACTTCGGTCCTTTCCGAAGTCAGATGTCGTCGAGGAGAACGATGTAGCGGCATTTCGGCAGACATAATTTTGCCACTACGTAAAAACATATATGAATTTATCCTTGGATTAAAATCAATTGGCACAAAATCCAATCCAAAACGCCAGGCAATCGAAGGCCGATAATTATCTTTGATTCCAAGATATCAAATTCTATATCCAAAATTCCAATTTGAATAAAGAAAATGTTAATAGCGTAAGAAAAAACAGCAAGGGCCTTTGATAAACATCCGAATATAGTCAGGTTTATTCACTAAAATATAATTTTAGGTTACAGATTGAAAATGAAAAGATATCAAAACTTACAATTGTAGACCCTTCTACGCTATTCAACAATTCACGTTACAACGAAAAATATTTAAAAGTATATGAACAAATTTGAAGTATAGAACAAATAAAAATCAAAACATACTTAGTTTAAATTATGAATAACAAGTTTTAATTTCACACAGTATAAATGTAACATATGTGTACTAAACGGTACTATGTTTGGTACAACTTGATTATGTGCAAACGGATAGGCTGGACTCCAGACTTAAGGAATTAAAATTACTGTTGGATTGAGGTAGTTTAGGAAATTCGTAATTTTGGGAACATAAAGTACAAAATGGTACCAAATAGTCATGGTCCGTTTTGAGAATATGCGTACAATCACTTTCTGTGTCGATTTTTTCATGTCCGTCCGTCTGTCTGTCCATGTTAAAATGTAAAAAAAATACAGGTTGCATATATGATCCGAATTGGGAGAAGTTTGGCCGGGGATTAATATTTAATCTGGATTAAGGGTTATAGACCCAGGATTAAGGCTTAATCCGGATTAAGGGTCCTTGACCCAGAGACACTTAATCCGGACACTTAAGGGACATTTAATCCGGATTAAGGGACATTTAATCCGGATTAAGGGACATTTAATCCGGATTAAGGGACATTTAATCTGGATTAAGTGGCCCTTAATCCGGATTAAGGGACATTTAATACGGATTAAGGGACATTTAATCCGGATTAAGGGACATTTAATCCGGATTATTGAGGTGCTTTTGTGTACTAAATGGTACTATGTTTGGTACAACTTGATTATGTGCAAACGGATAGGCTGGTCTCCAGACTTAAGGAATTAAAATTACTGTTGGATTGAGGTAGTTTAGGAAATTCGTAATTTTGGGAACATAAAGTACAAAATGGTATCAAATAGTCGTGGTCCGTTTTGAGAATATGCGTACAATCAAGCATGTCCGTCCGTCTGTCTGTCCATGTTAAAATGTAAACAAAGTACAGGTTGCATATAAGTTAACGTTAACTTCTTCATTTCTGTTGCGCGTGCAAGTTCGATGACACTTAAGTATGTGAACAACAAATTTAATACAAATGCTTACAGTACATTTGAAACCTTTATTCTTGTGAACAACAAATACAAAATGCTTACAGTGCATTTGAGACATTTATTCGTATAAACAACAAATACAAAATGCATACACTTTAAGAAACTTAACTTTAAGAAGTAATAAAAATAAAAATGCTAACGTTGCATTCAATACATTGTTTAACAAAATTAATTTTAAGAATGAATGAAAATAATGTTTCAGTCCCATTCTGGCACTCGAAAAAGAACCTTGTGTTTAATTGGCGCCCAACTAAAAATTAAAGCACCCAAACGGCTGCAAAGTTAATAAAGGCACCTCACAAAGCTGCAAACGGTCAACTAAAAATTAAAGCACCCAAACGGCTGCAAAGTTAATAGTTAATAGTTAATGATAGTGTTTAAGTGAAAAAAAACCAAAAACTAAAAACAATGATAAAAACAATTTCCCTATTATTAGTTTTGAAAAGTTAGAACAAAACAGACGGCATGCTCTACAAAGTTTTATTGTAAGTTTAGAAATAAAAAGTGTAGTGTTTAAGTGAAAAAAACCCAAAAACTAAAAACATTGATAAAACAATTTCTCTATTATTAATTTTGAAAAGTTAAAACAAAACAAAATTGTAAGAATATAATTTGTGTTCTAAAAAGTTAACAACTAAATAGTGATCGTTTAAAATGTCCAACCCCAATAACCTTAGTACAAGGTAACAACAGTATCCAAGATTTTTATCAAGAAGTGTATTCTCACCTTACGGTTATTATGAATAAATTGTCATGTCTCGATGTAGGTAAAGAAGCTCTAGATATCCTAGCCCAAACTTATAGGGATAAAGCTTTAGACATTTTTATAAGAGGACTAAAAGGACAAATGTCAATTCATCTTGGCATGAAAGAACCGACGGACCTACCACAAGCACTACAATTATGTCTCAAAATGGAAAATCAATTCGCTAGAGCACAGTTTGCTAACTCACATAATCCAACAGTTAAAAATAATAGACTAAATTTTCAAAAACCACCCCATCCAAAAACTCATTTTCAAAATACGAATCAGATGCCATTTTACCCACAATTGGCATATTTACCACAACATTCTGGTGTTCGACAAAATGATTCTAATCCTCCTGTTTATCCTCGTAACAATTATAATCAACATAATTATCCCCAAAATCAAAATTTGCAACCACCAAGACCAACAGCACCAAAACCTCAGCCCAAGCCTGAGCCGATGGAAATAGATGTTTCCATGCAATCCCGAGCTGTTAACTACATGAATAGGCCAGCACAAAATAATAGATTTTATGGAAAGAGACCATCAGAACATTCTGACCAATTTAGGAGACCTGATAAGGCACAAAGAAATTTTCATGTAGACACAGATGAATTAGGTCCCACCGCTGAAGAATACGAAACAATGTTAGAGCAGTATGAAAATCAAGAACAATTACTTGATCTCAATGATTACATAAAAAATCAATATGATGTTCTTGACAACGATGACAAACAAGATACACAAGAATTCGTAGATATTCATTTTTTAGATTAACGAATTCGTCCTTACCTTATTTTGAATGTAGGACGAATTCAGGACAAATTCCTAAAATCTTGATTGATACTGGTTCAAATAAAAACTATATCCTACCTGGACTTATAAAGAATCCTTTAGAAAATAAAACCCCATTTTTTGCAAACTCAGTAGGAGGAAAAACAGCAATAACACAACACACTTTTATTAATATTTTTGACAAAAATTGTTGCCCTCTACAATTCTTCCTTTTACCAACCCTTAAATCTTTTGACGGAATTTTAGGAAACGATAGCTTAAACAATTATCTGCTGTAATTTATACGTCAAAAGACTACATGCTTATAGACAATAGAATAAAAGTGAAAATAAAGCAAAAATTATCTCGATCTGTGAACACTATCGACCTTAGGACAGACCATTTAACTCCACAAGAGAAACAAAAACTAGATCTGGTGATCCAAAAGCATAAATCACTCTTTGGGGAACCAAATGAAAAACTTACTTACACTACGACAGTAGTCGCCGATATTCAAACTGCCAATGTCGAACCAGTTTATTCAAAATTTTATCCCTACCCTATGCATTTGAAAGGAGAAGTAGAAAAACAGATAAAGGAACTGGTCTCCAGACTTAAGGAATTAAAATTACTGTTGGATTGAGGTAGTTTAGGAAATTCGTAATTTTGGGAACATAAAGTACAAAATGGTATCAAATAGTCGTGGTCCGTTTTGAGAATATGCGTACAATCAAGCATGTCCGTCCGTCTGTCTGTCCATGTTAAAATGTAAACAAAGTACAGGTTGCATATAAGTTAACGTTAACTTCTTCATTTCTGTTGCGCGTGCAAGTTCGATGACACTTAAGTATGTGAACAACAAATTTAATACAAATGCTTACAGTACATTTGAAACCTTTATTCTTGTGAACAACAAATACAAAATGCTTACAGTGCATTTGAGACATTTATTCGTATAAACAACAAATACAAAATGCATACACTTTAAGAAACTTAACTTTAAGAAGTAATAAAAATAAAAATGCTAACGTTGCATTCAATACATTGTTTAACAAAATTAATTTTAAGAATGAATGAAAATAATGTTTCAGTCCCATTCTGGCACTCGAAAAAGAACCTTGTGTTTAATTGGCGCCCAACTAAAAATTAAAGCACCCAAACGGCTGCAAAGTTAATAAAGGCACCTCACAAAGCTGCAAACGGTCAACTAAAAATTAAAGCACCCAAACGGCTGCAAAGTTAATAGTTAATAGTTAATGATAGTGTTTAAGTGAAAAAAACCAAAAACTAAAAACAATGATAAAAACAATTTCCCTATTATTAGTTTTGAAAAGTTAGAACAAAACAGACTGCATGCTCTACAAAGTTTTATTGTAAGTTTAGAAATAAAAAGTGTAGTGTTTAAGTGAAAAAAAACCCAAAAACTAAAAACATTGATAAAACAATTTCTCTATTATTAATTTTGAAAAGTTAAAACAAAACAAAATTGTAAGAATATAATTTGTGTTCTAAAAAGTTAACAACTAAATAGTGATCGTTTAAAATGTCCAACCCCAATAACCTTAGTACAAGGTAACAACAGTATCCAAGATTTTTATCAAGAAGTGTATTCTCACCTTACGGTTATTATGAATAAATTGTCATGTCTCGATGTAGGTAAAGAAGCTCTAGATATCCTAGCCCAAACTTATAGGGATAAAGCTTTAGACATTTTTATAAGAGGACTAAAAGGACAAATGTCAATTCATCTTGGCATGAAAGAACCGACGGACCTACCACAAGCACTACAATTATGTCTCAAAATGGAAAATCAATTCGCTAGAGCACAGTTTGCTAACTCACATAATCCAACAGTTAAAAATAATAGACTAAATTTTCAAAAACCACCCCATCCAAAAACTCATTTTCAAAATACGAATCAGATGCCATTTTACCCACAATTGGCATATTTACCACAACATTCTGGTGTTCGACAAAATGATTCTAATCCTCCTGTTTATCCTCGTAACAATTATAATCAACATAATTATCCCCAAAATCAAAATTTGCAACCACCAAGACCAACAGCACCAAAACCTCAGCCCAAGCCTGAGCCGATGGAAATAGATGTTTCCATGCAATCCCGAGCTGTTAACTACATGAATAGGCCAGCACAAAATAATAGATTTTATGGAAAGAGACCATCAGAACATTCTGACCAATTTAGGAGACCTGATAAGGCACAAAGAAATTTTCATGTAGACACAGATGAATTAGGTCCCACCGCTGAAGAATACGAAACAATGTTAGAGCAGTATGAAAATCAAGAACAATTACTTGATCTCAATGATTACATAAAAAATCAATATGATGTTCTTGACAACGATGACAAACAAGATACACAAGAATTCGTAGATATTCATTTTTTAGATTAACGAATTCGTCCTTACCTTATTTTGAATGTAGGACGAATTCAGGACAAATTCCTAAAATCTTGATTGATACTGGTTCAAATAAAAACTATATCCTACCTGGACTTATAAAGAATCCTTTAGAAAATAAAACCCCATTTTTTGCAAACTCAGTAGGAGGAAAAACAGCAATAACACAACACACTTTTATTAATATTTTTGACAAAAATTGTTGCCCTCTACAATTCTTCCTTTTACCAACCCTTAAATCTTTTGACGGAATTTTAGGAAACGATAGCTTAAACAATTATCTGCTGTAATTTATACGTCAAAAGACTACATGCTTATAGACAATAGAATAAAAGTGAAAATAAAGCAAAAAGTATCTCGATCTGTGAACACTATCGACCTTAGGACAGACCATTTAACTCCACAAGAGAAACAAAAACTAGATCTGGTGATCCAAAAGCATAAATCACTCTTTGGGGAACCAAATGAAAAACTTACTTACACTACGACAGTAGTCGCCGATATTCAAACTGCCAATGTCGAACCAGTTTATTCAAAATTTTATCCCTACCCTATGCATTTGAAAGGAGAAGTAGAAAAACAGATAAAGGAACTCCTCGATCAAGGTATAATTAGACCTTCACGGTCACCATACAATTCACCCATCTGGATCGTGCCAAAAAAATCAGATGCATCAGGCAAAGTGAAATACAGAATGGTGATAGACTATAGAAAATTAAATAAGGAGACAATTCGAGATCGAAATCCCATCCCAGAAATAAATGAAATCCTACCACAAATAGGAAAAAATAAACTGTTTAGTGTATTAGATTTAAAAAGTGGATTTCATCAAATATTACTTAAAGAAAGTGATAGAGAAAAAACTGCCTTTTCTATTAATAATGCAAAATACGAATTCACTCGACTTCCATTTGGTTTGAAAAATGCTCCGTCCATATTCCAACGAGCCTTGGACGACATTCTCAGAGAGCACATTGGCAAAATATGTTTCATCTATATGGATGATGTAATAATATTCGCAGAGGATGAAGATTCACATCTCAAGAATATTTCAACCATATTCGAGACATTAGAGAAAGCCAATATAAAGGTACAACTTGACAAATGTGGATTTCTGAAAAAAGAAGTTGAATTTCTAGGTTTCATAATATCCGATTCCGGTATAAAAACAAACCCAAAAAGAGTTGAAGCAATAGAAAAATTTCCAC
>NW_026886465.1:0-7649 GCF_032173495.1 Musca vetustissima | reverse complement strand
TTCTAAAGGACCAGCCTGCCAGCAAGGCGTGGATTTTTTAAAGAATATTTTCTAAAGGACCAGCCTGCCAGCAAGGCGTGGATTTTTTAAAGAATATTTTCTAAAGGACCAGCCTGCCAGCAAGGCGTGGATTTTTTAAAGAATATTTTCTAAAGGACCAGCCTGCCAGCAAGGCGTGGATTTTTTAAAGAATATTTTCTAAAGGACCAGCCTGCCAGCAAGGCGTGGATTTTTTAAAGAATATTTTCTAAAGGACCAGCCTGCCAGCAAGGCGTGGATTTTTTAAAGAATATTTTCTAAAGGACCAGCCTGCCAGCAAGGCGTGGATTTTTTAAAGAATATTTTCTAAAGGACCAGCCTGCCAGCAAGGCGTGGATTTTTTAAAGAATATTTTCTAAAGGACCAGCCTGCCAGCAAGGCGTGGATTTTTTAAAGAATATTTTCTAAAGGACCAGCCTGCCAGCAAGGCGTGGATTTTTTAAAGGACCAGCCTGCCAGCAAGGCGTGGATTTTTTAAAGAATATTTTCTAAAGGACCAGCCTGCCAGCAAGGCGTGGATTTTTTAAAGAATATTTTCTAAAGGACCAGCCTGCCAGCAAGGCGTGGATTTTTTAAAGAATATTTTCTAAAGGACCAGCCTGCCAGCAAGGCGTGGATTTTTTAAAGAATATTTTCTAAAGGACCAGCCTGCCAGCAAGGCGTGGATTTTTTAAAGAATATTTTCTAAAGGACCAACCATCCAAGGCGTGGATTTTTTAAAGAATATTTTCTAAAGGACCAGCCTGCCAGCAAGGCGTGGATTTTTTAAAGAATATTTTCTAAAGGACCAGCCTGCCAGCAAGGCGTGGATTTTTTAAAGAATATTTTCTAAAGGACCAGCCTGCCAGCAAGGCGTGGATTTTTTAAAGAATATTTTCTAAAGGACCAGCCTGCCAGCAAGGCGTGGATTTTTTAAAGAATATTTTCTAAAGGACCAGCCTGCCAGCAAGGCGTGGATTTTTTAAAGAATATTTTCTAAAGGACCAGCCTGCCAGCAAGGCGTGGATTTTTTAAAGAATATTTTCTAAAGGACCAGCCTGCCAGCAAGGCGTGGATTTTTTAAAGAATATTTTCTAAAGGACCAGCCTGCCAGCAAGGCGTGGATTTTTTAAAGAATATTTTCTAAAGGACCAGCCTGCCAGCAAGGCGTGGATTTTTTAAAGAATATTTTCTAAAGGACCAGCCTGCCAGCAAGGCGTGGATTTTTTAAAGAATATTTTCTAAAGGACCAGCCTGCCAGCAAGGACCAGCCTGCCAGCAAGGCGTGGATTTTTTAAAGAATATTTTCTAAAGGACCAGCCTGCCAGCAAGGCGTGGATTTTTTAAAGAATATTTTCTAAAGGACCAGCCTGCCAGCAAGGCGTGGATTTTTTAAAGAATATTTTCTAAAGGACCAGCCTGCCAGCAAGGCGTGGATTTTTTAAAGAATATTTTCTAAAGGACCAGCCTGCCAGCAAGGCGTGGATTTTTTAAAGAATATTTTCTAAAGGACCAGCCTGCCAGCAAGGCGTGGATTTTTTAAAGAATATTTTCTAAAGGACCAGCCTGCCAGCAAGGCGTGGATTTTTTAAAGAATATTTTCTAAAGGACCAGCCTGCCAGCAAGGCGTGGATTTTTTAAAGAATATTTTCTAAAGGACCAGCCTGCCAGCAAGGCGTGGATTTTTTAAAGAATATTTTCTAAAGGACCAGCCTGCCAGCAAGGCGTGGATTTTTTAAAGAATATTTTCGTGGATTTTTTAAAGAATATTTTCTAAAGGACCAGCCTGCCAGCAAGGCGTGGATTTTTTAAAGAATATTTTCTAAAGGACCAGCCTGCCAGCAAGGCGTGGATTTTTTAAAGAATATTTTCTAAAGGACCAGCCTGCCAGCAAGGCGTGGATTTTTTAAAGAATATTTTCTAAAGGACCAGCCTGCCAGCAAGGCGTGGATTTTTTAAAGAATATTTTCTAAAGGACCAGCCTGCCAGCAAGGCGTGGATTTTTTAAAGAATATTTTCTAAAGGACCAGCCTGCCAGCAAGGCGTGGATTTTTTAAAGAATATTTTCTAAAGGACCAGCCTGCCAGCAAGGCGTGGATTTTTTAAAGAATATTTTCTAAAGGACCAGCCTGCCAGCAAGGCGTGCATAACACTACGATGACAATACCCTGCATGGTTATTTGAGCGTGGCAATCGGTTTATATGTTTATATGTGATAAGTTTAATTGACACATTTTTACACCCATACAACCGTTCCTGATTACTTCCGTCCCACGTTTATAGCCATTAAAACGGCACAAAATTCTAATTATGAAACCGGGCACGAAACCTCCCACCCACCATTCACGAAGTTAATTATAATTTGTAGCTAATCAGGTAAAATTTGTTGTATAAACAAATCGTTTTTGCCCCCTCCATACAAATACAGAGATATTGTTATTTGTTGTCCTTATATTAGGATTACCAACAACAGTTGTGTGTGCGTCTATATGTGTTGAATAATAGGATTTGACTAAAAGGGATAACTGTTGTGTGTGACAGCAAATGATCAATTAATATTCAAATGGTTGCCGATTGAGGGGAATTTGAAAGATTTGTCAACAAATTTGTCTATTCGGTGGTATTATGGACAGAAATATTTGGTAAAGGATTACGCAAAGTGCATGTCGGAATTTTGTTTATTGAAATTCGTGAATGTTTTTGCAATCAGTATTGGCAAAACAACAGACACAGGGATTATGGTAAATTTTGCAAGGTCTTAACATGCCAATTGGTAATTGGTTGCGTATACATGTTGCCAATACTAATTCGCCCATATGCCTCAATTGTTGTACAAAACAAAAGCCCAGCTTCATGCTAAAACAAGATTTTATTCAAAAATATTTAATTATTTATAAAATAAAAATTTTTTAAATTAGATTTAAGACTTTGAAGAAAAAATCACAATTGTTATTGGGGTTATATTCTTTAAAAATCCACGCCTTGGATGGTTGGTCCTTTAGAAAATATTCTTTAAAATTAAAAAAAAATTATAAAATCCACTCCTTGTTGTTAACAAATTTTATAAAATCCACGCCTTGTTGTTAAAAAAATTTATAAAATCCACGCCTTGTTGTTAAAAAATTTTATAAAATCCACGCCTTGTTGTTAAAAAATTTTATAAAATCCACGCCTTGTTGTTAAAAAAATAAATAAAATCCACGCCTTGTTAAAAACATAATAATAATAAAATCCACGCCTTGTTATTTAAAAAAAAATGAATAAAATCCACGCCTTGTTATTTAAAAAAAATGAATAAAATCCACGCCTTGTTGTTAAAAACAAAATTTTATAAAATCCACGCCTTGTTGTTAAAAAATTTTATAAAATCCACGCCTTGTTGTTAAAAACAAAATTTTATTAAACCCACGCCTTGTTGTTAAAAAAATAAATAAAATCCACGCCTTGTTAAAAAAAAAAATAAATTAAATCCACGCCTTGTTAAAAAAAATAAATAAAATCCACGCCTTGTTTGAAAAAAATAAATAAAATCCACGCCTTGTTGTTTTTTTAAAAAAATTTGTTTTATAAAATCTACGCCTTGTTTTAAAAATAAAAAAATATACTTTAAAAAATCCAAGCCTTGTTGTTTAAAAAATATATTTTTTTTTGAAAAATTTACGTCTTGTTGTTTAAAAAAATAGTCATTAAAAACTACGCCTTGTTGTTAAAAAATATTCTTTAAAAAATTCACTCTTTATTGTTTATTAAAAAATATACTCTAAAAAAAATACACGACTTGTTGTTTTTGAAAAAAAATATATATTTGAACCAGTAAGGAAAGTAGTAAAGTCGGACTGGGCCGACTATATGATACCCTTCACCACTTTGGCTATATTCTACATATTTATCAAAGCAGACGTACGTGTTTGTTATATAGGGGAGACTGGGGCACCTTCGGCACTTTTTTTAGAGCTCTATATCTCAGTACTTATTCAACATATATAACAACTTTATGGCTGATTATTGTCCTCGGACACTTAATTACACTGTGCAGCACTAAAATCTTGAACCAATCGAGACCCCCAAAATCTTGAAGCTTGTGATGGTGGAAGAAAATCCCTAGCTGGGTTTTGCATTATTAGCTAAGGTTTTCTTTTAAATTAATTTTTAAAATATTCGACTGGAGGTGGATTTTAACAATTTTCGAATAATACGTACTTATTATTGAGTCTATTTCTCGTGAACTATTCGAAATATTGCTTTTCTCTCTTAAGCAATATTCTTCCTCTTAATTAGACCTAAAATTTTGTTCTTGAGATAAAATCAATAAAACATCACCATCATACTGAAAATAGCACAACTGCAAAAAAATTAAAATTTTGACATACTTTTTCCATGTTTTTTCACACTTATTTCAGAAACTGCTACTGACTCGACCAAACAAACAGGTTTATGTTTATGGATCCAATTTAATTTTACTGGTCCTTCAAAAATGCGACGTCTGTTAGGGTTCATCTGTTGAATATACCCAAAGTGGTGAAGGGTATCATATAGTCGGCCCCGTCCGACTTTACTACTTTCCTTACTGGTTTTTATTAGTGGCTCTGCTGTCATGTCTAATGTGGCATCTTTTACTCCTGACATACGTTTTTCCCAAGTGTGCGAGTAGTGATCGACTTTTGCTCGTGTGTCCCAACGGCACAGAAAGCAATAATACTTTGGCCATCCAAAATATTGACCACTTTAAGGTCGCACCTCCAGTTCCTGCGTTTACGCTGTGCATATATCGCTGCGACATGTCTTCGAAAAAAACTAAAGGGCCAAACATTTTAATTTTTACTTTAATTTTGTACTTATTTATTGAAAAAGCATAGCAATTTTTATTTCTATAAACATACAATTGGGAGTGAATTTCTTTGGTTCATTTTGATGAATTTGTGAGGCTATAACTATGTGAAGGAATCAACCAATGAAATCGGGGTTTTAAGAAAAGTTGTTTGATTTGCTATTGGCTATCTTCTTGTCATATATTGTTTGGTCGAGTAAGTAGCAGTTTCTGAAATAAGTGTGAAAAAAAACATGGAAAAAGTATGTCGAAATTTTAATTTTTTTCAGTTGTGCTATTTTCAGTATGATGGTGATGTTTTATTGATTTCATCTCAAGAAAAAAATTTTAGATCTAATTAAGAGGAAGAATATTGCTTAAGAGAGAAAAGCAATATTTCGAATAGTTCACGAGAAATAGACTCAATAATAAGTACGTATTATTCGAAAATTGTTAAAATCCACCTCCAGTCGAATATTTTAAAAATTAATTTAAAAGAAAATCTTAGCTAATAATGCAAAACCCAGCAAGGGATTTTCTTCCATCATCACAAGCTTCAAGATTTTGGGGGTCTCGATTGGTTCAAGATTTTAAAGTTGAAAAATGTGTCACTGTGTTATAAAAAATAGTACCAAAAAGATATAAAAAAATAGTATTAGTTAAAAAATTTTACAGTTTTGTAAAAAAGTCAAATTCGCCGAATGTGCCCCAACCCGGGGTAGCTTCGGCATTTGATGGGGCACATTCGGCACCATAGTCATAGCCGGGAAATTGTCATCGCTATCAGTCTGGTTGAAATTCTGATCCTCTAAAGGCTCTATTTGGCTTTAATACGCCACACAATGTTTGAATTATAGGACTTTATTTTCTAGCGCGGACGTTTACATCTCAAGTTCGCACACACCATTAGATACAATCACGTTTGATCTTATATATGCAATTTCGAGCCATATTAAAGGATTACTTTTAAAGACAAACTCAAAAACATTTTAAGGAAATAGCATTGCACAATCTGTATATGGCCGAATGTGCCCCACTTTAAAATGCCGAATGTACCCCGAATGTACTTTTTACAGTTTTTTTCATTTTTTCGATCAGTTTTGTAAAAACATTATATTTTTATATATTTCTATAATAATACACATCGTAGTTAACCACTTTTTAATAATATTGTCTTAAAAATTTAAAAAGTTTTATACACGAAATACTTACGAAATGGAATTGAAATATTACAGAAACATCTATAACCAGTAAGGAAAGCAGTAAAGTCGGGCTGGGTCGACTATATGATACCCTTCACCACTTTGGGTATATTGTACATATTTATCCCCTCCAAGGAACATACGCAAGTATTTCTGCAACCTATGATAAATTTACTTATTCGGGTAGATTTAAAGTCGACTTCGTACTTTGGTGCCCCATTTACCTTAAATCGGACGAACCTATATATGGGAGCTATATCTAAATCTGAACCGATTTTTATGAAATTTTACACACATCATTCTAGACCTAATTCATTACGCTGTGCCAAATTTTGCGCAAATCGAAATATATATAGTGGCCGTTTACATTAAATCGGACGAAAATATATATGGGAGCTATATCTAAATCTGAACCGATTTTCTCGAAACTTGGCACACATCATTCTGGACCTAATTCAGTACACTATGCCAAATTTCATGCAAATCGAAAGATATAGAAAGACTTTGGTGCCCCATTTACCTTAAAACTGACGAAAATATATATGGAGCTATATCTAAATCTGAACCGATTTTTATGAAATTTTACACACATCATTCTAGACCTAATTCATTACGCTGTGCCAAATTTCGCGCAAATCGAAAGATATATAGGGACCGTTTACATTAATTCGGGCGAAAATATATATGGGAGCTATATCTAAATCTGAACCGATTTTTCCCAATTTCAATAGGGTTCGTCCTTGGGCCAAATAAGTGACTTGTGCCAAATTTCATCCAAATCGGATCATAAATGCGACCTGTACTTTGTTTACAATTTAACATCTGCAGACGGACGGACATGCATAAATCGACTCAGAAAGTGATTCTATGCATATTCTCAAAAGGAACCATGTGTCTATCTCGTTTCCTTTTGCCTGTTACAAACATATGCACAAAGACATAATACCCTGTACCACAGAGTGGTGAAGGGTCCAGATAGATATACGCTGTGCCAAATTTCGTGCAAAACGAAGGATATATAGGGACTTTGGTGCACCATTTACATAAAATCGGAAGAAAATATATATGGGAGCTATATCCAAATCTGAACCGATTTTTCCCAATTTCAATAGGGTTCGTCCTTGGGCCAAATAAATGAACTGTGCCAAATTTCATCCAAATCGGATCATAAATGCGTCCTGTACTTTGTTCACAAAAATACATGGACGGACGGGCGGACAGACGGACGACTCAGACTATGGGTCTATCTCGATTCCTTTTGCCTGTTACAAACATATACACAAAGACATAATACCTTCTACCACAGTGTGGTGAAGGGTATAAAAATATAATCTATATGTGGTAGCTATATTTAAATCTGAACCGATTTTCACGAAAATTAACACACATCTCTCTTGACTTAATTCAGTACTATGCCAACTATGCCAAATTTTGTGAAAATCCAAGTATACATATAGGGACATTGGTACGCCATTTACATAAAATCGGTCGAGCATATATATGGGAGCTATATCTAAATCTGACCCGATTATCTCGAAACTTAGCACACATCATGCTGGACCTAATTCAGTAAGTTATGCCAAATTTCGTGCAAATCGAAAGATATATAGGGACTTTGTTAC
>NW_026886464.1:0-77216 GCF_032173495.1 Musca vetustissima | reverse complement strand
TCTACTATAGTATAATTTTTATTGTAATAAATTTTATCTGGACTATCAGGACTAAAAGACATTTTTTGTAATATTTGTATCATGGTCTAATTCATGAAAAAATATAATTTCCCACAATTTCATCAGAGATATAAACAATATTCCCATTTCCTTGACTGCATGCGATAAAATTCTCTTTCAAAAATTGTTTATTCCATTTTCGTACACCGCCATTTACCACTTCATGTCCCATGAGAATGAAAACTTTCGTTGGAAATGCTGAGGAATTTAAAGATCTGGCTAGCCAAACAATACCATGACAATGGGAATGTTCATTTGCCCCCTTCCCTTTGCATCCACTAAGTGGAAGATAACAAGTTTTCCATTTTTTTTTTTTGCTGGTGGAGGCGTTCCACACTTAAGTAGTATGTCACGCAGAAGTAGTGCATGTGACTTTCACTTTTTTCCCAGCTATGCGTTTAGATTTTCTCGTCTTCATTTGTTGTCTTTTTTGCCTTTACATTTTTCAAATGACAAAAGGATTCGCCAAATGTTTGTGGCATTGCATGACTTTTTCGATTGCCAATGCTCTGTAGATAAGCACGTACGCTATGCTGCAGACATACAACAAATCCAACAACAACAACAATTCATCGTTCTGTGCCTGATAATGGAAATGTTAACTTTGAGGAATTTTAATTAAAGCAAAACAAAGTGCCCACCAAAATGTTATTATTGTGCCAGAAAATAATGGAATATTTGAAAGATAACCTCAAACTACGATTGAATGCGGTAAAGCATGTTTCAAATTAATTTTAAATTGAATGGATAAACAATGCCATAGCAGAAAAATCATAGCGTGTAAAAGTCACGTAGTCGATATTGTTATGCAAAAATTTTTGGCAAAGTTTTGTTGAAGTAATTTGTCATGGCTAGTTGGCTTTTGATCGAATTAATAAAATTTAAATTGTTGGGAATTTTTTAATTTAAAATTGAAATATATTTTCAAATTTAAATTAATTATATTATAGTCCACGCTTCTTGTAGTCCTCGAAAAAATATTCTGTAAAAAATCCCCGCTTCTTTTAGTCTTGCAAAAATAGTCCTTGAAAAATATTCTTTAAAAATCCCCGCTTCTTTTAGTCCTCGCAAAAATAGTTTTTAAACATTTTCTTTAAAAAAATCCACGCCTCTTATAGTCCTTGAAAAATATTCTTTAAAAATCCCCGCTTCTTTTAGTCCTCGCAAAAATAGTCCTTAAAAATTTTCTTTAAAAAAATCCACGCCTCTTAATAGACCACTAGACCTCGAATAAATTTTCTTTAAAAAAATCCACGCCTCTTATAGTCCTTGAAAAATATTCTTTAAAAAACCACGCCTTGTAACTGTCCTTGAAAAAACATTCTTTAAAAAACCAACGCCTCTTATAGTCCTTGAAAAATATTCTTTAAAAAACCCACGCCTCTTATAGTCCTTGAAAAATATTCTTTAAAAAATCCACGCCTTGTTGTAGTCCTTGAAAAAATATTCTTTAAAAAAATCCACGCCTTGTTGTAGACCTTGAAAAAATATTCTTTAAAAAAATCCACGCCTCTTATAGTCCTTGAAAAATATTCTTTAAAAAAATCCACGCCTTGTTGTAGTCCTTGAAAAAATATTCTTTAAAAAAATCCACGCCTTGTTGTAGACCTTGAAAAAATATTCTTTAAAAAATCCACGCCTTGTTGTAGTCCTTGAAAAATATTCTTTAAAAAAATCCACGCCTTGTTGTAGTCCTTGAAAAAATATTCTTTAAAAAATCCACGCCTTGTTGTAGTCCTTGAAAAAATATTCTTTAAAAAATCCACGCCTTGTTGTAGTCCTTGAAAAAATATTCTTTAAAAAATCCACGCCTTGTTATAGTCCTTGAAAAAATATTCTTTAAAAAATCCACGCCTTATTGTAGTTCTTAAAAAAATATTCTTTAAAAAATCCACGCATTGTTGTAGTCCTTGAAACAATATTCTTTAAAAAAATCGACGCCTCTTGTAGGCCTTGAAAAATATTCTTTTAAAAATCCACGCCTCTTGTAGGCCTTGAAAAAATATTATTTAAAAAAAAAATCCTCTTATAGTCCTTGAAAAATATTCTTTAAAAAATCCACGCCTCTTATAGTCCTTGAAAAATATTCTTTAAAAAAAATCCACGCTTCTTATAGTCCTTGCAAAAAAAATTCTTTAAAAAATCCACGCTTCTTATAGTCCTCGACAAAATATTCTTTAAAAAATCCACCCTTCTTATAGTCCTCGCAAAAATATTCTTTAAAAAAATCGACGCCTCTTGTAGGCCTTGAAAAATATTCTTTAAAAAAATCGACGCCTCTTGTAGGCCTTGAAAAATATTCTTTAAAAAAATCCACGCCTCTTGTAGGCCTTGAAAAATATTATTTAAAAAAAAAAATCCACGCCTCTTATAGTCCTTGAAAAATATTCTTTAAAAAAATCCACACCTATAGCTATGCAATGCCTTGAAAAATATTCCTTAAAAAATCCACGCCTCTTGTAGGCCTTGAAAAATATTATTTAAAAAAAAATCCACGCCTCTTATAGTCCTTGAAAAATATTCTTTAAAAAAATCGACGCCTCTTGTAGGCCTTGAAAAATATTCTTTTAAAAATCCACGCCTCTTGTAGGCCTTGAAAAATATTCTTTAAAAAAAATCCACGCTTATGGGTCGTATGGTCCTTGAAAAATATTCTTTAAACAAATCCACGCTTATGGGTCGTATGGTCCTTGAAAAATATTCTTTAAAAAAAATCCACGCCTCTTATGGTCCTTGAAAAAATATTCTTTAAAAAATCCACGCCTTGTTGTAGTCCTTGAAAAAATATTCTTTAAAAAATCCACGCCTTGTTGTAGTCCTTGAAAAAATATTCTTTAAAAAATCCACGCCTTGTTGTAGTCCTTGAAAAAATATTCTTTAAAAAATCCACGCCTTGTTGTAGTCCTTGAAAAAATATTCTTTAAAAAATCCACGCCTTGTTGTAGTCCTTGAAAAAATATTCTTTAAAAAATCCACGCCTTGTTGTAGTCCTTGAAAAAATATTCTTTAAAAAATCCACGCCTTGTTGTAGTCCTTGAAAAAATATTCTTTAAAAAATCCACGCCTTGTTGTAGTCCTTGAAAAAATATTCTTTAAAAAATCCACGCCTTGTTGTAGTCCTTGAAAAAATATTCTTTAAAAAATCCACGCCTTGTTGTAGTCCTTGAAAAAATATTCTTTAAAAAATCCACGCCTTGTTGTAGTTGTTGAAAAAATATTCTTTAAAAAATCCACGCCTTGTTGTAGTCCTTGAAAAAATATTCTTTAAAAAATCCACGCCTTGTTGTAGTTGTTGAAAAAATATTCTTTAAAAAATCCACGCCTTGTTGTAGTCCTTGAAAAAATATTCTTTAAAAAATCCACGCCTTGTTGTAGTCCTTGAAAAAAATATTCTTTAAAAAATCCACGCCTTGTTGTAGTTGTTGAAAAAATATTCTTTAAAAAATCCACGCCTTATTGTAGTCCTTGAAAAAATATTCTTTAAAAAATCCACACCTTGTATTGGTCCTTGAAAAAATATTCTTTAAAAAATCCACGCCTTGTTGTAGTCCTTGAAAAAATATTCTTTAAAAAATCCACGCCTTGTTGTAGTCCTTGAAAAAATATTCTTTAAAAAATCCACGCCTTGTTGTAGTTCTTGAAAAAATATTCTTTAAAAAATCCACGCCTTGTTGTAGTCCTTGAAAAAATATTCTTTAAAAAATCCACACCTTGTATTGGTCCTTGAAAAAATATTCTTTAAAAAATCCACGCCTTGTATTGGTCCTTGAAAAAATATTCTTTAAGAAACCCACGCCTCTTGAAGTCCTTGAAAAAAAATTCTTTAAAAAATCCACGCCTCTTGAAGTCATTGAAAAAAAAAATTCTTTAAAAAATCCACGCCTCGTTGTAGTCCTTGAAAAATATTCTTTAAAAAATCCACGCCTTGTTGTAGTCCTTGAAACATATTCTTTAAAAAATCCAAACTTCTTGTAGTCCTTGAATAATATTCATTAAAAAAATCCACGCCTCTAATAGTCCTCCTTTGTATTTGAGGGTGTACGTTAGTAGCCGTTATATTTCCTTAATTTTGAAAGCGTACAAATAAATGAAATGTGACCGAACAATAAACGAAAATATTTTGATAGCAAAGTCTGTTAACTAAATCCAAATAAATTTTCTACTTTTTTTTTCATTTCATTCGTTTTGGCTGACACGCCGAAAAATTATACTTCCCACTGACACATTGACACAAAAAATTACAAGTCAGTGTCTTATTATTTATGTTTGTATGTATGTGTGCTCGGTAAAATAATATACGAAATTGTGCGTACAATTTTTATGGTTTAATCATTTCATTGTTATCCTGTGACGAACACACATTTCATTGTCAAGGCTTACGGCAGGAGCTTACCATAACACCTAACTTACAAAAAATATATCCTTTGCCAGAGAAGCCATAAAACAAGCCTATCATGTTATCCTAGCACAAGAACAAAGGAAATGGATGTTGATGGTGGTAATGATGAAAACTGAAAATCTGATGTGTAAGTCATGCGGTTATCCTGACTGTGATGGTGATGACGATGATGATGTTGATGATTGTTGAAACACTGAATTGGTTTGTTTCAACAACACTCTAAGGAAATTAGATTACCGCCGATGGTGTATATTTCATGGAGATTAGTTTTGATTTTTTTCTTCGATATACGATTTCAAAGAGTAACATCGTTATGGCTATGGCTTTTGTTAGAAAAAATGAACTAATTTACATAAATATTAGATCAATAAACATGGATTTGTAAAGACTTTATTACAAGGATATCACAACAATAAGCGTGGATTTTTAAAGAATTTATTTCAAGGACTACCACAACAATAAGCGTGGATTTTTTAAAGAATTTATTTCACGGACTATCACAACAATAAGCGTGGATTTTTTAAAGAATTTATTTCAAGGACTACCACATCAATAAGCGTGAATTTTTTTAAGAAAATATTTCAAGGACTACCACATCAATAAGCGTGAATTTTTTTAAGAAATTATTTCAAGGACTACCACATCAATAAGCGTGGTTTTTTTAAGAATTTATTTCAAGGACTAGTAGACCTGCAAATTTCCTGAATAATATAATTTTTATCCCTAATATTAACAATTTAAATCATGTTTTTATTTCACATTTCATTGACGTAATTCTACAAACCCTTTTTCCATTTTCCATCCCACACACTTTTCTTAAAGATTTTTAATAAAATCAAAAACTATTATATTTTATTTACTTGGCAACTAACTTTCCTCCTTCTTTTCTTTTATGTTTATTACTTTGTATTATGTCAGAAAAACTACTTCCATTTTCATGTTGGAAAACTTAAATCCTAAACAAGAGCCTGTCAATGCGATGTCATTGAAAAGAAAGACCTCATTTCTAAACCACAAACATGGTGCGTGTTTTCTGTCCCGCTCGTGTTTATGCACGTACAGTGTTCGGAAACCATTAACGAAAATGTTATTTGCTTGTAAATTTGTTTAAGTGGTTCTAAGTTGAAGAGCTTTACTTTTTTTTAAATTTTTATATGAGAAAAGTTCTGCAAATTTGTACACCTATCTCTTGCGGAAATCTGCAATCTTTGAGATTACACTTTACTTGAATTTGAAGGTGTATATCGTATAATGGTTTTGTGGTGATGTATGTGATGGTTGCGTTTTCGCACGAACTCAAATATTTACATATTGAAATCCGTAACCACTATGGGATGTGGTGACGACAAACAAGAAAAGTTGAAACATGTACAAACATGTTAAATCGTCGATTTCTTATGGAAATGCCATGGCAATTTGAAGGATTGTGCTGTTGTTGATGGATGTGTTAAGGGGCAGGCGAATGGAATGTGAATTAAAAGTGAAGTTGAAAAGTAAACTATATATTGTTAGAATATAATAAAGATTTAAAATTATAGGAAAATTTGATGAAAGGATTTGATTTTTTATAACAAGGACTTCCTGAGTCCCATGCCTCGATATTGAAAGGAAATTTCTTTGGAGGAGTATCTGAATCACAAGCACGCTGTTTAAGGGAACCCCCACCCCCCATTCACGATTTTAATTTTTCTAGATTTTCAATGGACTGGCAAATCAAAACCAATGCTTGTTAAGGTTTGTAACTTTGCACATATATATTTGAAGATTTAAAAAAGAAGAAAAATAATTTGCAAACATTTTTGTTATTGTTTTGTTGTTGTTTTTTGTAATTAAAGGAACGTCCTTATTTTTGATGGCGGGCATGATAACTCCTCACTGGAACATCGGAATCCGAAAATTCCAACGGTGTTAGAAAATATGTTTGGAAAATCACCGATTTTTGACCAAAAACCTAGTTAAAAAATAAGGAAGATCTTCACCGATTGGCTTTATCCTAGTTCATACGATAGCTATACAATCACAGAGAAACGTGTAAAAATTTGGAATCGATTGGGTTATTAGTTTTTGAGTTATCGTGCCCGCCATTCGCAAAAGAGAAAAGCGCGTTTAAAGTTTGAGAAGCCCTTTAGCCGTCACTTGATGCTGACACAATAAATCGGCTATATCTTCAAGAGTTCTTAAGATTTTCTCTTGCAATTTTGTAGGGACATTCTTGAATTAGTGTAGATTCGAATTAAATCAAAAAAAATGTTTGACCCCGAGAATGGGGGGTCCCCTTAAAGGTATTTTTTGGAGAGCTATCTAATATCATAGACAGACGACAGCCTTAATTTGCATTAAAAAATCTTAATTTGAATTAATATTTACCCTGACAGACGAGAGTTTCTGCGTTTTCAAACCTGTTTTTTGTTTCAAAACAATTGTTTGTCTGTGTGTATGAAGAAAATGTTGGCGATTGTTTCCAATACTATTCCGGATTAGATCTTTATGCCGTGTATAAAGGAAAAATAGGAGCTTTGATGTTAACAAAACAGTTCCGAATTTGAAAGAGTGTTGAAATTTGCCTTTATTTATAATTTTTATTTCTATAAACTAAACAAATTTGACAACAATTAATTGATTTTCGACAGCATTGCCATATTGAAATTGGTTAATTAAGTATATCAGTATATGAGGATAATACGGCATTTACATTAGAACTTTTTACCGGGTTAACCTACTTTATGAGGATTTATTTGGCATATATTCAAAGTAATTGAAAATTTAAACCCACTGGGTTAACAAAATCCGGTTCAATGTAAATGACCTTTAATGTACAAGTTAATTTGAATTAAGGCAGTTACTGTAAATTAAGGTTGTCCTCTGTCTAGGCTATAAGACACAAACTGGGATTTTTAAATAAATTTCTTTGGTTGGCTTGAATGAATTTATTTACAGGATTATGTGAACCCAAGCGTGGGTTTGACACAATAAATCGGTATATCTTCAAAATTTTTGATAAGTTCACTTGAAACTTTAAAGAGAAATGTTTGAGAGGTTATTGGTTTATATTAATGTCACATTTTTAAAAAAAAAAAAAACCTCCCAGGAGCTTCGAAATATAATTATAAGATCGGCTCTGGTAACAAATCATGGATCTATGCATACGCGATCGAAAAAAACGCTATGTGTCTTTCTTGGATAAAGCTCTAAAAAGGAAACGGTCGCATATTTCTTTGGCCAAGCTGTCGGACCACCGCGGCTCAGACTTTTGATACTGAAAAGTAATTGAAATGAACATATAAGGAACATAACAAAAAGTGCACATATACCGAGTATTATACTAACTGACGTATGTACACCAAATACATATTTCAGGGATTTTTAATGGGAATGTTTCCTAAAATCTGAAAACCCCAAAACGTGGACCGAATGGATATTTCATAGCAGAGTGTGTATAAAATCCTCAAACTACTGCAATTTAGAGTGCAATGTTGTATGAGGCTATGCCTAAAGGGCATGGAATTAGTGAATATTTGGGGTTATCATTATATGTGGAGCTATGCCTAATTAATGATCTATATAGCTCAATTTCGAACCCAATATTTTTGTATATCCCCCAAACAGTTTTGTATATCCCCCATACTATGGTAGAATACGCCTATATTAATATAAAAGTGGATTATATACAAATATTACAAATTTTTTGTAGGGAGATTTATTACCAAATACGACTACAAAACACCAAATTCCATCGAATTCGGTTGAAAAACGCGTTCAATAACCCAAAAATACCGAAAATTAGAGGATACCCTTATATGGGGGCTATCCGGAAAAAATGTACATATATTTAAAATTTTGTGGAGAGATTTGCTTCCCTATAAGAACTCAAAGTACTAAATTACAGCCTACTTAGTCGAAAAATACCCTTAAAACTTAAGAAAAGTGGACCTATATTTATAATTTGTATGCACGAAATTTTAGCGAATTTTGTTCAAAAACTCAAGAACCCCAAAGTACCGAATATTGGGGGGTACCTTTATATAATTTTGGCGATTTCTCTCAATTCGTTTAGGGGCTAGAGTAATTACAACAGACGGACGGACAGGACATGCTTAAAACGTCATAGACTTTTAACATGCGAATCAAGAATAGATACACTTTATTGGTTCGGAAATGATTATTTCGATGAGTTACAAACGAAAAACAAAATTAATATACCCTCCATACTATGGTGGAGGGTATAAAACTCCAACTCTTGTTTTGCCACATGACTTAATTAAGTATAGAACAAATTCGACGCAGTTACACCGACTTTTTAAAGAGTTTTTCAATCAGACCTTTTCCTTTCATGAACAAGTTATTTACCCTCATTAAATTTAAGAAATAATAATAAATGCGATTTTAAATTCCCATTTAATTCCTTTCCAAAAAACAAAATTCGGCAAAACCTACATTTACCATTTATTCCACAAAAGAAGTTCATTACAATCGAAATATCTATGTATGCTGATTCCTAAGAATGTAATTTCGTAAAGTAAATAATCGATTTGTAAAATTATCGAGGCCACATACAAACAAAAAAATAAATTTCTTCTTGTTACAAACTTCAAATATACGAATACACAAACAAACCTGACAAGGACATCAAAAAACAACTTTTCCTACAAAGAAATAAAGGAGCACCCACATCAACTGTTGAGAAAAACTTAATGAAATTCCTTCAAAGTCTATCCTCTCTTTCTACTCAAGTTCATAGAAATTCTCTGGTGAATGTGTGTCGGCTGACGACAATTGAAAAAACATCAGTCATTGAATATAAAATATCCATCCATCCATTTATCGGTTCAGAGATGAATGCAGATGATAGATGGATGGCAAGACACACACACACAAACACATCTTCTTACAATTGCGTATATCCGAATAACAACATAAACACAAGTCATGTAGAAATATCAATGGGAAATAAATAAAATGTAAACTGTAAAACCAACAACGACTATGGCGACAACAAGAACATCTGCTACAAGATGTAACAAAAAAATATACTAAGTACCTACCATAACGGAAAAAACATCTTTTTTCGACTTTACAAGTTCATGGCTTTATTTGTGCTACGCACAATTGGGTATAGCGAAGATGAAGAACTTTTCCTTAATATGCGGAAGTCATATAAAAGGAAAATCCTATCAAGGTTGTAATAAGCTTCTTTGTGTTTTGTGTATATTGGGGTGGAATGGTATATGAGTAAATAATGGATAATATTGGTGGTTTGGGTAATTTAGATTGAGTTATAAAAGGCCCACAGAACCTAATAGATAATATCTTCCTTAAATTGGCTTCTGGCCAAATAAAGTACCCACACGGTGATGGTTCGGAATCACAATTATTGATTTGTACACAGCATTTTATTTATGGCATCTCCATACACTTTATGACAATACACCCCCACATAAAACATTCACTTCAAAGATAACGAGTATGCCCCCAAGAGATTAAAGGTGGTTATTGGCATGTGAAAATAAAAAAATGTGAAGATACAATTTTAACTTTAAATTTACATAAAATATATATTGTTATATTCACTTTCCGGCTTTTTTGCTTTACATTTTTTATTTATTTCTTTTTTTTTTTTTTTTTTGGTTTGCAATAAAAATACGAAAAACATGTGAAAGATATAAAATCGTCAGTCATGTTTTTTTCTTATTTTGTTGGCAAAAAGAAAATTAAAAAATAACAGAAACAAATCCCTAAGGATACATGTATGTAAAAAAAATTCAAGGAAAGCCTTCAAAACGTCAACAGAGATGATTGTTGTTGGTTGGTTTTTATAAAGTGAAAAGCTTGTTTCCTAAATATTTTTGAGGATTATTTTTTCGGAAATATTTAAAGGATAATTGTTTTTAGATTTCTCTAAAAATAAATACGTTTTTTTTAGAATGTACACACTACAAAAATGGAGAAAACATTTTTAGGAAATCTTCAGAAACAAAAAAACTGTGCTATGCTTGTCCGTCTTTCCGTCGGTCCATGTATTTTTGTGAACAAAGTACAGATCGTATTTATGATCCGATTTGGATGAATGAACGATTTGGATGGCAGATGTCACCTATTTATCCTACTGAACAATATTGAAATTGGAGAAAATCGTTTCAGGTTTAGATATAGCTCCCATAAATAATTTCCTCCGATTTTATGTAAACGGCGTACCGTATTGTATTGACGACGTTTCAAGTTTAGATATATCTTCCATATATAAACGACTCTATCTTAGAGTCGTTTTAGACAATTTGGATTAAATTTACAAATGCCTGTCTACCTGGCTAGATGGCGCGCATGATATCTCTCGAAGGGAGTAACCGATTTTATCCAAACTTTGAACATCATAATCTATATTCCAAACATAATTTAAATTCGAAGATGGGGATGCGCTCACTCCTTCTGGTACCTCATGAATTGTGATGAAAATACTTACTTACTTAGCTGGCTTATGACAGAACGTTTGTTACATAAACCTAGTTTAAAAAGAAGATTTCCAAACGCGTCGGTCTTGCGCACATCTCATCTTATTTGAAAGACCTTTTTCGAGATGTTATCCTTTACTTGATCTTTCCACCGGATTCGTGGCTTCCCCTTATGCGCTTTTATATGCCTTTTGAGTTGGGGCATCTTCATCAGTTCTCAAAACATGGCCTACCCAACGTAGTCGCTGCAGCTCGATTCTTCTGACTATGTCGATATCAGAGAATATATGGTGAACCATGAGCTGTTCATTCGACGGCAATATTCACCGCCGACGCAGATCGATTCATAGATCTTTCGGATAATTTTTCTCTTAAACACTTGGAGAAAATCGTTTCAGATTTAGATATAGCTCTCAAATATAATTTCCTACGATTTTATGTAAACGGCGCACCGCATTGGATTGAAGACGTTTCAAGTTTAGATATTTCTTCCATATATAAACGACTCTTTCTTAGAGTCGTTTTAGGCAATTTGGAATAAATTTACAAATGCCAGTCTACCTGGCTGGATGGATAATCTATATTCCAAACATAGTTTAAATTCGAAGATGGGGATGCGTTCACTCCTTCTGGTACCTCATGAATTGTGATGAAAATACTTACTAACTTAGCTGGCTTGTGACAGAACGGTTGTTACATAAGCCTAGTTTAAAAAAAGATTTCCAAGCGCGTCGGTCTTGTGCACATCTCATCTTATTTGAAAGACCATTTTCCGAGATGTTATCCTCTACTTGATCTTTCCATCGGATTCGTGGCTTCCCCTTATGCGCTTTTATATGCCTTTTGAGTTGCGGCATCTTCATCAGTTCTCAAAACATGGCCTAGCCAACGTAGTCGCTGCAGCTCGATACTTCTGACTATGTCGATATCAGAGAATATATGGTGAACCATGAGCTGTTCATTCGACGGCAATATTCACCGTCGACACAGATCGGCTCATAGATCTTTCGGATAATTTTTCTCTCAAACACTCCAAGAGCTGCCTCATCTGCTTGTGCAAGTATGCAAACTTCAGATCCATACAACAGCCCGGCTAATATCAGCGTCTTGTAGAGTATGAGTTTCGTCTGGCGAGAGGTGGCCTTGCTTTTGAGTTGCTTACTCAGACCACATTAGCTTGGTCTTTTCGCCATTTACTGCCAGTCCCAATTTGACAGACTCCTTCTCAATTTATTTTAAAGGTGGCTGCTACCGCTCGCAATATTCGACCCATTATGTCGATGTCGTCGCAGTAGGCGAGTAAAATATGCGGTTAGGGTACAGAGTGCCATTTCTGTTCACATTTGCATCTCGTATGACCTTTTCCAGATGTGTTTTTCGTGGATCTTTTACAGGATTTGGCGCAGAGTGAAAATCTGGTCAATGGTGGATTTGCCAGGCCTGAAGCCGCATTGGTATGGTCCAATAATGGCATTGCCCATTGGCTCGTTCACACAGCATGATGGATAGCACTATACGCTAGTGGCTTATTTCACTATTGTTGCACATATCTTCTTGTCTTCTTTTTGTGCACGGGACATATGATGCTGAGGTTCCAATCATTAGCCAAATTGTGCTAATCAGATGGTGCATGCTCCGAGATGTTATCTGACCACCGCTCTTGAATAGTTCGGCTGGTAATCTATCGTCACCTGCTGTTTATTGTTCTTCAGCCGATTAATTGCAACTATGAAATCATCTTGGCTAGGTGGTATACACTCTATATCCTCATTTCTTATTAGTTCTGGGATATCTTCTTCACCGCCACTATTTAATCCCAGAAGCTTTTCAAAACGATCCTTTCAGATCCTCAACACCCTATATGTATCTGACATCAAGTTTCCATCCTCACCTCTACAGGAGCATGTGTCTGAGACAAAGTCTGCACCGTTTTGATGTTTTACTCGTTGGTAGAATTTTCGGACTTCATTCTGTCTCCTGTACATCTCGACTTGCTCAGGCTTACGTTTTTCTTGTTCTTTCTTCTTTTTTCCGAAAATACGTTTCTCCTCACTCCTTTTCTCCCGATAATTCTCCATCGCATTACGTGTTGCTACTGTCTGCAGCTACACGATCCATTCGCCTCAGTAGCATTACGACACTCCTGATCGTACCACAGGTTTCTTGATGAGGGCTTTGTGTTAGCCAAGTGTTTCTTTTGCTGCAGTTTGTAGGGATTGGGCAAATCTTTGTCGTTGTGCTTCTATTTTATTATCGGGACAATGGGTGCTTTCGTCAAGCAAGTGGGTAAGTTAAGTGGAGTAGGTTTCTGCTATCTGTTGTGTTTGCAGCTTTTCGGCGTCGAGTTTCCATGTTAAATTTGATCGCACCTTTGCTGCTACATTAAGACGGGTGCGAACTTTGGCTGGCACAAGGCAATGGTCGATATTCGCTCCCCGTATCTACCGTCTAAAACACTGGATTAATGCCTTCCGTCTATTACATTATGATCAATTTGATTTCTCGTTGCTTGATCCGGAGAAATCCAGTTGGCCTTGTGTATATCGAGATGCTTGAATCAGGAAAGAAACTTGTCGAGTTCTTGGACTTCAGGAGTGAATTAAAAAAAAAAAAAACTCCGGGGTATTTTATAGATTTTTTAGGCATTGAAGTTAAATTTTTAGACTTTTAGGGGTTTTATAATGTTTTTCTGGCCTTGAGGCTACGATTTTTGTGCAGACTATTTTAAGGCGTGATTTTTATTAGATTTTTTTATTAGAAAGGGGATCCCCATTCTCGGTTTCAAAAAATTTAATTTTGTGTTTTGATTTAATTCGAATCTATACTAATTTAAGAATATCTTTATGAAATTTCTAGTGAAAATCTTAACAACTCTTGAGGATATAGCCGATTTATTGTGCTAGCATCAAGTGATGGCAAGAGGGCTTCTCAAACTTTAAACGCATTTTTCTCTTTTGCGAATGGCGGGTACGATAACTCAAAAACTAATAATTCTCTGTGGGTGTATAGCTATTATATGAACTAGGATAAACTCAATCGGTCAAGATTTTTTAACTTGGTTTGTAGTAAAAAGTAGGCGATTTTCCAAAAATAATTGTTTAAAGGTCCGCATTTTTGTTGGTATTGATTTACAAGCCCATTGAAAATCTTGAGAATCTCGAGATTGGGGGGTCCCTTAAGGCGTGGATTCTTTGATAATTATCGGGAAATTCCAAAAAAAAAATATTATAGAAATAAATATAAAATTATGATAAATAGAAAACACGTGTATCGGCGTTTTGAAAATTTATGTCGGGATGTAGCCTCGAAATTCTCTAAATCCTTGCATTTTAGGTATATGGTTAAATCTCAGTCGACTCTCTGAAGGGATTTCATAGGGCCCCTTTTTCCAGAAACGATTGAAAACTCATTTAAAACGGTGTTATAGCAGGTCAGAATATTCTACAAAAATGTTCGCTATACAGTTTTACAATGTCTCAGAATATACCAAAAATCATAAATCAGCCCAAGCGCCAAAATTCATAAAAATACTAAAACTCATTTTAGGTTTAAAATCGATCTTATTCCGAATTTGTATCAATTTTCCCACTATATGTGGTTTTAGAAGTACGCTATAAAGAACAAAAAGTATTCTCTATTAAATTTTAGGATATTTTATTTTCATGTTGTTAAGGTATGATTTTTATACCCTACACAACTATGTTGTCAGGGTATTAAAGCTTTGTGCAGCCCCAAAAGTTTGTAACACCGCGAAATATTGGTCCTAGACCCACCTTTAAGTATACCGATCGTCATATCTCGACTAGCTGAGTCTATCTAGACATGTGTGTCCGTCTGTCCATTATAATTTGTAAACACGATACAGGCCACAGTTATGGACCAATCTTCACGAAATTTTGCATGTAGGATGGGTTCTGGCCAATGAAGACCCCTATTGTTTTTGGGAAAGATCGGTTAATATTTAGGGGATGAAATGGACCAAATACTAAATTTTTGTCGGGTTTTCTGGTCGCTCCAGAGGCCGCAATAATGGTCCGAGAAGGGGACCAGGCCATAGAATAAGCATGCTTGTTTTCATAAAGATCGATCAATATTTAGCGGGTCAAATGGATCCTGACCTTTGTGTGAAAAATTACAGAATTTGTATTACTCCTGAAGGAAATAGACCCGAGAAGTTTATATTATATCCAAGAGGAGTGGTCGACCTTTAAATTACTACCAATTATATTGTTGTGCTCGGATGTGGGAGTTACGCCTAAATATTTACAGGTATCTTCGTATTCGTATATTATTTAGTAACCCATTATCACTCTAGAGAGCGGAACTATAGCCCTGATCGCTCTGAAATGTTCCATGAGGTTCCAGTTATGGTGAAGGACAACGCCTATAATTTTCGGCGATGATCAGATAATAATTTTGGAATGAAGTGGACATAGACCACAAATGAAAGCCGAACATCACAACACAACCCACGGTGAAGGGAATCTGGACAATAGCTGTACTGAATACTCGTAATATTCGGAAAATATGTCAGTGTTAGGAAGAGGTGCTGTTTACCTCTAATCGGGCAAGAAGGTGCAAATATCACGAAATATTGCCCAGGCTCGGAATATACATCCGCAGAAAATTTGAGTTCCGTGGTAGTTATGTAGGGTATCGTATGGTTGGCTCCGTCCGACTATGTGGACTTCAAAGGTGAGGATATTCTGTTCATGGCAATAAAATGTGTAGTTTTTATATAATTTGCATACCTTTACTTCATGTATTTTTTGTGCTCTTACTATATGGAATTTAAATATTTTTTCAATCAAAAGTTTCCAAAATACGTTAATGGACATTTGTATATGGGGTCATACCGAAATGTGTTACTATATAACTCAAATGCTATTCTAAGCTGAAATATTTTTCTGATGGATCCATACCAAAAAAAATTTTAAATTTAAATTCAATTAATAATAAAAGCACACAGGTATTATAACAATAACACGACAAATTAAAAGTAAACATTTATATTTTATTAAATTTCAAAACAAAATACACCCACATAAGTAACTCCTTCTTGTGTGTGCGTTTGTGTTTTATTTCGGTCTACTGAAAACCGACTTTTTTATAATATCAACATTTTATTGAAACACACGTACCCACACACAAGGGTACAAAAAACACAAGGTTTGATTTAATACAATTGTTCTCCCTCTTCTCTTTCATTTTCAGGCGTTGCCCACATAACATCAGAATTAAGCTCATCCTCCAATCAAATTGATGTCAACCAGGTAAGTTCGAATTTAAAATGACAGAGCATGTGGAAGTTTCGAATTTGTTGTTTCTATTCTTTTTTGTTCATTTTTGCATTGTGATTTCAGCCGCCAGCCATATGTCAGTTATCCAAAAAACCTTCTCCCCCAGAATTCCCCATATTGAGGGACAAACTCATACACGCACACACACACACTCAGACATTCATGAACTACAATCTTTGTCAATGTCATTGTCACTGCGAGTTCATGAATATTCGCATAAAGCCTGTATGGCTCTGGTATCTGTCTGCTGGCGTTCTCTTCATTTGGAGACCGTCTGTGTCGGATGGTTGAGTTTTATTCGTGCTAATTTGAATATCCTTGAATGCATCCAAAAACAACCAATCCTTTCTATAGCCATTTATACCAAATGAACCCCCCCTCCCCAACCCGGACACATATAAAACACAATGGAGATGAATGGATGCATTCTCGCATTCGAAGAGGACATGGCTTGTTGATCCTTTATCTGTTTCTCGTTGTTGTTGTTTTTGTTGTTACTGTTGCTCAGACTGCAGTTGTTTCGTGCAAATTACCCATCATTTGTTTCTCTTGTTGCTCTACATGCACTTGACTCTATTCGTTTTGACAATAAATGACAACACAACATGAAAATTAGGCTTTTGGGAGACATTGGGTTGGGGCTACAATAAAAATGTTGACTATAATGACAATGCTTATTAGGCAATTTTAACTCAAATTTCAACCAAATGGCCATTTGATGAATGAAAATGAGAATTGTCGAAATTGTGATGGAAGACATTGATATAAACTAATGATATAAATGTATTCGTTTTCGATGAGCATAGATTACACAAAACTTTTAATTCGTAGAATCAATAATCAAATTATAAAAAAACATTTCATAAATATTTAATTTAATAAATATCATCTTTTTATAAAATCTAAAAACGACATACTAAAATTTCGATTTTAATATTTCTACCCTACACAACTATGTTGTCAGGGTATTATAGCTTTGTGCATCCCCAAAAGTTTGTAACGCCGCGAAATATTGGTCCTAGACCCACCTTTAAGTATACCGATCGTCATATCTCGACTAGCTGAGTCGATCTAGACATGTGTGTCCGTCCGTCCGTCTGTCCATTATAATTTGTAAACACGATACAGGCCACAGTTATGGACCAATCTTACAATCGAATTTTTGCATGTAGGATGGGTTCGGCCAATGAAAATCCCTATTGTTTTTGGTAAAGATCGGTTAATATTCAGGGGATGAAATGGACAAAATACTTAATTTTTGTCGGTTTTTCTGGTCGCTCAGAGTCTGCAATTATGGCCTAAACATCTCGATTTTTTTTACATGGAGAAAGACATTGGGCCAAAGAATAAGCATGTCTGTTTTAATAAAGATCGATTAATATTTAGTGGGTCAAATGGACCCCGACTTTTGTGTGAAAAATTACAACATTTTTATTCCGTATCCCCGAAGGATATAGACCCAATAAGTTGATAGTATCTCCAAGAGGAGTAGTTGATCTTTAAATTGATACCAATAACATTGTCGTATGTACTCGGATGCGGGAGTTACACTTAAATATTTACAGTTGCTTACGCATTCAGATATTATTTAGTAACGCATAACTACCCTAGAGGGCGGAAATATAGCGCTGATCGCTTTGAAATGTTCCGTGTGGTTCCAGGTAAGTACAAGGGTAACGCGTATAATTTTCGGTGATGATCAGAAAATAATATTGGGATAAAGTGGACCGAAAACTTATTTTTATACCCTTCACCACACTGTGGTACAGGGTATTATGTCATTGTGCATATGTTTGTAACAGGCAAAATTAAACGAGATAGGCTCATAGTTCCTTTTGAGAATATGCATAGAATCACTTTCTAAGTCGATTTTTTGCATGCCCGTCCGTCCGTCATCATTAGATATTTAGATATAGCCGCCATATATAGTTTCGTCCGATTTCATGTAAATGGTGCATCAAAGTCCCTATATATCTTTCGATTTGCACGAAATTTGGCATAAGATACTGACTTGAGCCTAGAGTGATGTCTGCCAAGTTTGAAAAAAATCAGTCCAGATTTAGATATAGCCCCCATATATAGTTTCGTCCGATTTAATGTAAATGGTGACATAGCGCACTGAATTTAGTCCAGAATGATGTGTGCCAAGTTTCGTGAGAGCTATATCTACTCCCATATAGCTATATCTACTCCCATATATTATAGATTGATTTTAAGTAAATGACGCACCAAGGAACCAATATATAGCTTCAATATATATTTTCGTCCGATTTTAAGTAAATTGGGCATAAAACTCCTCATGTTACTCAGATTGACATCAAATTTTGCACAACGTACAAAATTGAGCATAGAGTTTTGTAGTTACGTTTTCTAGACATAGCCCAACGGATGACCTATTGATATTAGTTTGAAGTCGATTTACATACTTTTGTCCCATTGTAACCAACGAATGTCATGTTTATAGATAGATCTAGGTAGATTCATTATTTCATCGAATTTCATGTTAATATTCCTGTTTAATATACCCATAGTGGTGAAGGGTATCATATAGTCGGTCCCGTCCGAATTTAATACTTTCCTTACTGCTTTTTTTTATTAATTTTTTTTTTAATTTTTTGAGTCGATCTATAGGCCACAATTGAAGGGAATCTGTACAAGTACAGCCTTGGCATCTAGTCGATCTAGATGGTAAAAATGTCGCGAAATATTGCCAAAACTCAGAATATAGAACCACAGAATGCTCGATTTTCGTGGAAGTTGTGTATGGTATCATATCGTCGGCCCCGTCCGAGTATACTGCTCCGCTCACTGGTTTTTACTGTTTAAATGGAGGAAGTCATTGTATTCAAATGTGCCCCCATAAGAAGCAGCTTTGAACAGAAATGTTGGGAAAAAATCAGACAAAAACTGTTAAACTTAAAAACCATTAAACTTCAGAAAAAATAAATCATACGATATTTTGCAAATGATATTCAAAAATTTAGAAAAATCGAAGCCGAACGCAGCCTTCTTCGGCGTTTCAGCTTTGCCTCAGCTTTGCCTTTCTTTGTATGGCATTTACGTATCTATCTCTTGCCTGTTATTAGAGAATTCTACTAAAGTGACCTCTTCTGATTTTTATCGGTCGTTGACTGAAATCGATGTATTCCTTTTCATGACACTCTACAACATTTCAGTCTTCGAAGTAGAAATCCAGATCAGTATCGTCACTCACCGAGATCGAGTTTTCAAGCGATTCTGGGCAGAAATCTATATACTATTATGGCTTTTCGGATCAGAGCTCTGGTTTTGGTCTGATTGTGACCTCTGAACATTCCAAATGTCATACCTGCCCACCTTATTCAAAGTACATTTTACGTAAATTTATAATATATATTATATATATTGTGCCTATGGACCATATTATGTGTCTTTGGTGTACCATTTACTTAAAATAGGACGAAACTATATATGCGAGCTATATTTAAATCTGAACCGATTTTAACGAAACTTTACACACGTTAGATTATAGTAACTTCATTAATTTTGTTATCAAGTAAACTAGTGTGAGCATATGGTTTGCAGATGTCTTCGGAATTACACACACATGTTTATACCCTACACAACTATGTTGTCAGCGCCAAAAGTTTGAAACGCCGCGAAATATTGGTCCACCTTTAAGTATACCGATCGTCATATCTCGACTAGCTGAGTCGATCTAGACATGTGTGTCCGTCCGTCTGTCCATTATAATTTGTAAACACGATACAGGCCACAGTTGTGGACCAATCTCCACGAAATTTTGCATGTAGGATGGGTTTTGGCCAATGAAGACCCCTATTGTTTTTTATAAAGATCGGTTAATATTTAGGGGATGAAATGGACCAAATACTAATTTTCTGTCCGTTTTTCTGGTCGCTCCAGAGGTCCGAACATCGTGAAATTTTACATGGAGAAGGGGATCGGGTCTAAGAATAAGCATGCCTGTTTTGATAAAGATCGGTCAATATTTAGCGGGTCAAATGGACCCTGACTTTTGTGTGAAAAATTACAAATTTTTTATTCTGGGGCGTATATACTTGCTCCTGAAGGACATATACTCGAGATGTTGATAGTATGTCCAAGATGAGTTGTTGAACTTCAAATTGATAACAATTATATGGCTGTATGTACTCCGATGCGGGAGTTATACGTAATTAATTAAAGGTGACTATGTGCATATTATTACTATTACTCCATTAGAGGACGGAAATCTCGCGCTGATCGCTTTGAAATTGTACATGAAGTTCCGATTTTGGTCAAGGACGACGCTTATAAATTTCGGTGAAGTTGAAATTTCATTCAGGCCGTACAATGAACCGAAAACTTTAATTTTGCCAGATTTTCTAGTCGCTCTAGAGGCAATTATTATATACAGAACATCATATATTTTACAAGGTGAAGGGGATCTGACCAAATACATAGAGCGGTTGTTTAGATGATGATCAGTCAATTTTCCGTGTGTCAAATCAACCAAAACCTAAAGTGACCAATTTTTTATTGTATGGCGTAAAAATTCACTTCAAGAAAAAACATTTTGGAATATATGCAAGACTTAGAAAGAGGAGTTGTTGATCTATAATCGGTAAAAAGGGTGCAAATATCACGAAATATTGCCCAGGCTTTTCGTAGTAGTTGTGTAGGGTATCATATGGTCGGCCCCGTCCGACTATACTGCTCCGCTCACTGGTTTATTATCCGCTTTATATAAGGTATATCGTCATCATAAATGCAAAAGCAAAAAACTTCATAAAATCTATAAAAATGAAGTGTGGGTGGAATTTCTTTCAAGGTTTAACTGACGTATTTATTTTTTGAAAAAAAAAAACAAATAATATTTTTTTGCGTTCCTAAAGGTTTTATGTCAGTTACGTCCTTTTGACTAGATATTTTCTGAAACAAAAAGACAAAAAGTAATAATTATCCGATTGAGACTAAAATTTGTACAGCGTACCAAATTGAGTATAGGGTGACGTGTGTTGAGTTTTGTTGAAATCTGTTCCGATTTAGAAATATAGCCCCCCATAGACATTTTCGACCGATTTTATGTAAATGCTGCATTAAAGACATAAAATATTTCTCTGATAGCGATAGAACTTTGCACAGCGTACTTTATGGAGACTAGAATGACAAGTACTGAGAAATACCTAATTAAAGATGATAATTTAAAATATGAAGAAAAGTCTTAAAATATTGTGCAAAGTTTGGTTGAAGTCGGACATTCCATTCGCTGATATTGGATTTATAAATATTGAACATGTTGACCCTATGTGGGGGAGGTACCAGAAAGAGTGGACCAAAAGGTCCAATCTTAGGACTTGATATAGGGTTGATAAAGATAATAGGATGTGCAAAATTTGGTTCAAATCGGACATAAGAATCCAAAATATATACTTACAAGTGTGACCAACATCTGCAAAATAATATCGGAGGTACCGTTATATGGGTGCCACCCCGGATAATGGGTCAACATTAATTATTTTGAGTAGGAAGGTTCGCTTTACATTGAGAAAAAAAATATATTCTCAAAATTACTTAGGGGACCACCATAGTGTGGTGAAAACTATAAAAACTTTCCCAGAGACTATGGGTATATTTTCCCCTAAGAACCTTTAAAATACATAAAATAGGAACGGACATATATAGAAAATGGTCGTTTATTCCCTGACAACTCGTAATTTAAAATTTCTGTCACTTCGTTTGAAAATGTCTCTAGAAACTTTACATTATATCTACATTGATGCGAACGAAAGTTTTCTGCCAGAATTTCCGCGAAACTGGTAGGAAAATTGCGAAATTGGTAGGAAAACATGGCTACCATCTCGGAATGAGAAATTTCAGCCACTTCGATTTCTAGAACTTTAAACATACCGAAAATATGGGGATACAGAACTATAAAAAATCTTAATTTCAACACACATAAATGACCAAATCGACATCGAATTTTACTGTGATTATCCATCGCAACAACAAAAATCTGCTCTGAAAAAGACTGTTTCTAGAATGAAGACAAATGTCGAACCTTGATAAATTTGAATTTAATCCTATATTAATCTTTCATAAATCCTGATTTACATTACGCACATTAAATTTTATCAATTTTGAAGTTTGGTTTTGCAAGAAAATTTTTTTAATTCAAAATATTGTCAGGTGGGTGCTATACAAGAAATGTTCGGACCAAAATATTCCACCGTTTCGTTATTTGTTTTTTTTTTTTTTTTTGGTTGAAAAAATACCGTTTAAGACCATCCGTTATATGGGGGCTATCCTAAAAAGCAATTCGTTTGAAAGACGTGTCCAAAATACAGAATATTTGGGAGTACAGACCTATACCAAAACGTAGACCAATATATCGATATATAAGGCGGGGATTATTACATTTTTGAAAGGTGTAATACCAAATTAAAATTTCCGCCAGTCATAAAAACACTGTTACGAGAAATCATCCAGTATATATTTCATCCAACAAAAACTCGCGTAAATTTATATTAGTAGACTTCATATACCAATTTGTTCGTATACTTTTATTTAATAATGGAGTATGAAAAATTGTAAGCTTACCTTTAGAGAGATATCCTTTCTATGATAATGACTGCGTAATTTTATCTAAAACGAAAAATAAAAAAAAATAATAAAATAAACACATATAACTTAATTATACATATTGTCTTAACTTTATATGAAATTAAAAATAACACTTTATTATATAATATACTATATAATTATTACAGCACTTAGAAATGTGCCGATGTTCTCGCTCCTCTTCTAGAATTAATTAACATCACATAAAAGAATTGTATTTAAGCCATACATTTTAAATAAGTGTATTTATGAACCTATTTAAAATTTACAAAAATATTTCAAGAAAAAATTGTTTATTATATGTATATACGGTTAGCTTCATAATGTCCACATTTAATGAAGCATATTTGCATTCCACTCAATATTAATGGTCTAAAGTTTTTTTTTTCGCATTTTTTGTACGTTAGAATTTATAAATGAAATGCTTCGTAGCACTGCATGGACGCTGGATGCCAACAGTGTACATTCACATTCATCAAAAGACACCTTTGTCATTTGCCATTAACTCGCCCCGTAGGGAGGAAGCACTCTAATAGTAACAGAGTATCATTCGATATGGCACTGTGCATCCATAAATAGTTTCAGTGAATTCCGTATGCTGGTATTTGCAGGGAGTCTGTAAATTATGGCGTTATACTGGTGGCAAATGTGTTGCAAGTAACGTTATAATTTTGTGAAAACAGCTTTCAATAGACAAAATTGGAATGATGGGAATTTGAGAAACATTCCGCGTATTTAGAAGGATATGTGTTGGCGAGCAAGCAGAGTTGCTTATTCAGATCATAGTAGCATATTTTGGCCAACACTATTCTCCTTCGGATTTCAAAGCTGATGTTATTATTTTTGTTTATGGCGGTACCTATGTATATAAAATCATTCACTCCCTCGAAGTTTTCATCTTTCTCAGTTGGTCCGAGTCTACTGGACGTCTTGCGCGTTGATACCATCAGCTTGGTCTTTTCGCCATTTACTGCCAGTCCAACTTTAGCAGACTCCTTTTCAATTCGTTCAAAAGTAGCTGTTACCGCTCACAATGTTCGACCCATTATGTCGATGGCTTCGGCGTAGGCGAATAATATGTGTTGTTTGGTGTACAGAGTGCCATTTCCGTTCACATTTGCATCTCGTATGACCTTTTCCAGTAAGATGTTGAACAGGTCACACGACAAACTGTCACCTTGTCTGAATCCTCGATATTGAGGGGGGAAAGGACCTCTTTCCTACTTTAACTGCTGACATTGTACCAGTTAAAGTTATCGTGCATAACCGTATTTATTTTGCAGGAATGCCAAACGCAGACATGACTTTAACCCTTTGAGCCCCGAATTTTTTCCGTAATCATAGAACAATTTGCTGTTCACAGATTTAATGCAAGTATCCTAGATAGGATATGGACAAAATTTGAGATCACTGCATCCTTGCACTCGGGAGATACAGTACATTCTTTCTGAAAAATAAAAGCCCAATATCAAGAAAACCAAATGCAAAATCGACGAAAAAATTTTAATTATTCTCTATATTCTGTTTTAAAAGAATCGAAAATAATTTGAAAGGCAGAATTCGTACATTTCGAATACAAAGCGATTTAAACAATTTGGACTGTATACACAAATTAGTAGTGTACACATTTTTGCCCTCTTCTCTATTTTAAAAAGCTCTTAACTTTACCAAAAATTTTAATTTTTTGATTTTTCTTGTGATATATTTCGTCCATAATTAGGACTTGACATATTAAATCTACTAGTTGGATTTTAAATATAAGCTCTTAAACATTTTGTTGGCCGTGGGCAACTTTGGCCCACAAAGGGTTAAACACATTGACCATTGGCTTCAATCGTTCACACAGCACACTGGATAGCACTTTATATGCGATGGGAAGAAGACTAATTCCTCTATAGTTGGCACATATCGTCTTGTCTCCTTTTTTTGTGCCCGGGACACAGAACGCTGAGGTTCCAATCATTGGGCATGCATTCCTCTAGCCACATTGTACTAATCAGCTGGTACATGCCCTGACCAGCATCTGACCAACAGTCTTGAATAGTTCGGCCGGTAATCCATCGGCAGCTGCTGCTTTATTATTCTTCAGCCGATTGGCTAGGTGATATACACTCTATACCGTCATCTCTTACTGTTCTGGGGTATCATCTTCACAGCTTCTATTTGATACCGGACGCTTTTAGAAATGTTCCTTAAAGATACTCGACACGCTATCTGTATCTGACACCAGGTTTCCATCTTCATTTCTACAGGAAGATGTGCATGCACCAAAGCCTTCGGTTTGGTTTTGGCAAAATTTCCGTACTACGTTCTGACTCCTGTACATCTCGATTTGTTCCCGCTCACGTTTTTCTTGTTTTTATACCCTTCACCACACTGTGGTACAGGGTATTATGTCCTTGTGCATATGTTTGTAACAGGCAAAAGGAAACGAGATAGACATATGGCTCCTTTTGAGAATATTTAAGTCGATCTATGTATGTCCGCCCGTCTGTCTGTCCATGATAAATTGTAAAAAAAGTACTGGTCGCATTTATGATCCGAATTGGATGAAATTTGACACAGCTCATTTATTTGGCCCAAGGACGAACGCTATTGAAATTGGGAAAAATCGATCCAGATTTATATATAGCTCCCATATATATTTTCGTCCGATTTAATGTAAATAGTGTACCAAAGTCCCTATATATCTGTCGATTTGCACGAAATTTGGCACAGCGTAATGAATTAGGTCTAGAATGACGTGTGTTCAGTTTCCTGAAAATCGGTTCAGATTTAGATATAGCTCTCATATATATTTTCGTCCGATTTATTGCAAATGAACTGAAGTTACTATAACATAATATGTGTTGAAATCGGTTTATATATATATATATTTGCTTTAAGGGGACCCCCCCATTCTCGGGGTCAAATTTTTTGTGATTTAATTCGATTCTACACTAATTCAAGAATGTCTCTACAAAATTTTTAAGAACTCTTGAAGATATAGACGATTTATTGTGTCAGCATCAAGTGGCGGCTAAAGGGCTTCTCAAAATTTAAACGCCTTTTTCTCTTTTGCGAATGGCGGGCACGATAACTAAAAAACTAATAATCCAATCGATTCCAAATTTTGGGACATTTCTCTGTGAGTGTATAGCTATCGTATGGACTTGGATAAAGCCAATCGGCGAAGATCTTCCTTATTTTTTAACTTGGATTTTTGGTAAAAATTGGCGATTTTCCAAAAATATTTTTTCAAAGGTCCGCCATTTTGTTAATTTTAGAGCGAAGTCAATAGTTCTAGTTCATACGAGAGCCAGACATGTACTCTTTCTAACACCGTTGGAATTTTCGGATTCCGATGTTCCAGTGAGGAGTTATCATGCCCGCCATCAAAAATAAAGACTTTTCTTTAATTACAAAAAACAATAACAAATTTTTTTTTGTAAATCATTTTTCTTCTCTTTTAAATCTTCAAATATATATATATATATATATATATATATGTGCAAAGTTACAAACCTTAACAAGCATTGGTATTGATTTACCAGCCCATTGAAAATCTTGAAAAATTAAAATCGAGAATGGGTGGGGTTCCCTTAAATTAATTTACATAACTTTGTCCCTGGCCCTTAAAAAATTCGACGTCGTTTAGGATTCATCTGTTGGATATACCCAAAGTGGTGGATATCGGCCCCGTCCGACTTTACTACTCTCCTTACTGTTTTTTTTTTCGGAAAATACGTTTCTGTATGAATAGATTAAGATAATTTTCGGGAATAAAGAAAACCTTTCCAAAATTGAAGTTGAGACCTATTTCCCAAAAAATTGTGGTAAATTCTTAAAATTGACTAATAAAATACCACACATGATTTGAGATATAGTAATAGTGTAGATTGGATATTTTAGATACATTTTTAATGATACACGTTTAAGCCTATGTTTCAGCACTAAAATAAAAACTGCTACCTTTGTAGTAAAATCTAAAAAAGCCTATCCAACTTTACGACATTCTTTGATGTTTATTTCTTTGCATGTACCCACAATAAATTTCCCTAACATGTCACCCATCAGTGAGCCAACTGTTATTAACATTATTATTTATATTGCCCTAGAATGTAAAACCTAGCAGACATATAAAAACATCAACAACATTCAAATCAAAGTCAAGGGAAAGAAATGCATACATTTTCTTTATATCTGTCATATAAATAAAAACATTCCTACATAGATACATATCACACATGTACTGTATAATAATATTTATTTCTTTCCTCTTTTCTCTCCTGCTTTTTATTACACAGTCCTTTATATGGCCTCTTGCACGTCCAGCCACAGATGAGGAGCCACTGATTGTCGAGCTACGCACACAAACAACAAAAACACTAATCAGAACAAGTTTAAGTCATGCCTCGGGCGGATGGATGGGCGGCAGTCCGGCCACTGGTACCATTACCAGCAGCAGTAAATGTGTCGGTCAATATATGATGCTGATGCAAGGTAAGTTTTCCAGTGCCAGTCTATGGGTGAAATATTTTAGGCACCTTTTTTTCATTGGGTCAATGGATGATGGTGATGCTGTCGATGATGATGATGATGTGTTTTTGGGGATTTGTCGTCCAACCCAATATGATGGCGTTAGTATCTTAATGCGTTTAATACTCTTAGGCGTAGATGTGTTTTAGTTTGGGCTTCACACAAAGAGAATATTTGATATTGTCAAAGACGATGAGTGTGGCCGGTTTAAGTGCTTAATGGTAGGTTTGATGTTGACTTAGATCTGCGCCATTTTTGTGAAATGAGAATGTTATGAAAAAGATTTTTTTGTTTTAGATAAAAGTTTTGGTTGAAATTACTTTTATCTTTTACGGAAGTTTGAAAAACTTTTGTTATTAAAAAAAAACTGATGAAAGGTGAACAGCAAAGTTTTGAGTACCAAGTTATCAATCGGTTAATCTGTTTACCTTTCCATTTAAATGTGAAATATTCAATCGATATATATAGACACATGGTGTTACAAATCTTTGTAGACAAAAAAATACTTTTGAAAGTATTTTTGTAGGATGTAATTCGATAAGTAACTTCAAAACTTATATGCTGTCAAGCTATGCCATATTGTATTTTGGATCTAACAAGGAAAATTAATTTTCTATTAAATCATATTGTAACGACATATCTACCACTCACAAGAATTTATTTTCGTTATGGGGTTTTTAGTAGAGAAAAAAATTTACTTTTAAAACGTAATAACAATTTTTTGTTTTCTATTAGTAAACGATAAGACACTACACTTAACACTTGATTTTTCTTAATCACACAAAACGAATCTGAGGAGGGGTAGACCACCGGACTTGTTTTTGATATTTGGGGTTAGATCGACGTCTATTGCAAGTAGATTGGAGTGAGATTAAGCAAGATGATGGTGGATAGCTGGGCACATCAGCAGGCCGATGAATGGTGATGGCATACAGAACATTGGTGACAGCCCGATGAATGGTGACGCACCCGAATATTGGCGGGAGCTAGGCACAGCGACAGCCCGATTTTTCGTCTTAAAGCTCAGATTTATTTCTCAAAACCACTTGACCCAGACCACAGCGACGGAATCCTTTCTGTTATAGTCGAGGGCTCGACTATTCAGCAGCTACTTCACTGGTAGTCGAGGGCTCCTTTGGCAACCCCACTTGATTCCACAGTCATCTACAGAAAACTGTTACCAAGAACATTCTTTTATACCTGCTATTACAATATTTCAGTGTTCAATTTTTTCTCCAAAAATAATTGTAGTTTTTGAAGGGATTAAAATATTTAGGTTTAAAAATAATCTAGTCCGAGATGTCTTATACCATAGACAGACGACAGCCTTAATTTGCATTAAAAATTTCTTAATTTGAATTAATATTTACCCCTGACAGACGAGAGTTTCTGCATTTACGAAACAGTTTTTTGCTTCAAAACAATTGTTTGTCTGTGTGTATGATGAAATTTTTTTACATTTGTTTCGATATTTTTCGGGATTACATCTTTGGGAAATAAATACATGACATAAAGGAGGAATAGCAATTATGATCTTAGCAAAACAGGTCCCAATTTAAAAAATGGTTGAAATTTGCCTTCATTTCTTATTTTTATTTTCATAAATATACATAAATTTGACAAGAAACAATTAATTTTCGACAGCATTGCCATATTGAAATTGCCTAATTCAGTATAAATTCAGTTTGATTTTGTGCATTAACAACACATAAAAATGAGGATAATTTACAAGTTAATTTGAATTAAGGCTGTTAATGCAAATTAAGGCTGTCGTCTGTCTAGGCTATTATACTTTATATTTTTCATCGGACTCATGGCCTTCCCATTCGGCGTGAACCATCATTTGACTCGCTTTTATATGCCTTTTGAGCTCATGTTTCATTCGACGATGATATTCACCATCGACGCGCATCGGCTCATAGATCTTCCAGAGAATTTTTCTCTCAAACACTCCAAGAGCTGCCTTATCTGCTTGGGCAAGTACCCATGCTTCAGATTAATGCTGGGCAAGCATGGGAACTGGTGCCCTTGTTTACATTGATCAATAAACTCGTTCTCTGCGTTCTCTTTTAGTAAGTCATTTCATATGGCAGTATCTCATTTGTTCTCTGAGAATTTTTTCGTTGTACAACTCTACTTCAGATCCATACAACAGCGTCTTGTAGAGTGTGAGTTTGGTCTGGCGAGAGCTGGCCTTGATTTTGAGTTACTTACTCAGACCATAGTTGCATCTGTTGGCCAACACAATTCTCCTCCGGATTTCAAAACTGATTTTAGTAGTTTTGTTTATGGCGGTACCGATGTATATAAAATCATTAAAATCACTCACTACATCGAAGCTGTAGTTTTCAAGTTCCCTAGTTGGTCCGAGTCTACTGGACGTCTTACGCGTTGATACCATCAGCTTGGTCTTCTCGCCATTTTCTGCCAGTCCCACTTTGGCAGACTCCTTCTCAATTCGTTCAAAGTTGGCTATTACCGCTCGCCATGTTCGACTTATTATGTCGATGTCGTCGGCATAAACGAGTAACATATGTTGTTTGACATGATGAACGCAAACATGGAATGATGAACGCAGACATGGCTTTATTCACCCCTAAACGGATAGGGCTGTCGAATTCGTCATTATATGTGGCAATGTGTTTTTCGCGGGTCTTTTACAGGATTTGGTGCAGAGTGAAAATCTGGTCAATGGTAGATTTGCCAGGTCTGAAGCTGCATTGGTATGGTCCAATAATGTCACTAACGATTGGCTTCAGTCGTTCCTACAGCACGCTGGATAGCACTTTATATGCAATGGGAAGGAGACTTGTTCCTCTATAGTTGGCACGTATCGTCTTGTCCCCCTTTTTTTGTGCATGGGACAAAGGATGCTGAGGTTCTGTTCTAATCAGTTGTTGCATGCTCCGAACTATTCAAGACCCGCGGTCAGACACTGATAACCACCGGTCTTGAATATTTCGACTGGTAATCCATCGGCACCTGCTGCTGTTTTTCAGCCGATTAATTGCTACTCTGACCTCATCTTGACTAGGTGATTTGACACTATTTGATACTAGAAGCTTTTGAAAATGCTCCTTCCAGATCCTCGATTCGTTATCTGTATCTGTCCATCTTCATATCTACAGAAGAATGTGCCTACACCAAAGCCTTCGGTTTGGTGTTTTATTCGTTGGTAAAATTTCGAGACTTCGTTCTGACTCCTGTACATCTCGATCCGCTCATGTTTTTCTTGTTCTTTATTTTTTCTGAAAACACGTTTCTCCTTTTCTCCCGATAATTCTCCATCGCACTACATGTAGCTACTGTCTAGCAAGTGGTTTAGTTGAGCGAAATAGGTTTCTGGTATCTGTTCTGGTTTCTGGTATCTGTTCTGTTTCCAGCTTTTCGGCGTCGAGTTTCTGTGTTACATTTAATCGAACCTTTGCTCCTACATTAAGCCGAGTGCCAACCTTGCCACAAGGTAGTGGTCCGAATCGATATTCGTTCCTCGTATCGAACGAACGTCTAAAACAGCACGTTTTGTAAAAAAGTAATAATACCGATATAAGATTTTCTGAGCAAGAATCGGGCAATGTAAAACATACGACGATGAATACATACGAATATCGAAGTCTTGTCTTTGAGGTCCATACGTAAAATGTTACGACCGACCTTTTTGTAGAATATTTGGAGGTCAAAAAAGCTCAACTTGTGGAAATTAGGAATTTAGCAGGATGTACTTTTCAAAAATATTCCTCATTCGATTTAGCTGAATACATGCCATCTCAAAAATAACCTTCAATAGAATCACGGTTTTAGAAAATAAGGACGAAAATGACACACAAGGTCTCGAGATAGAAGTAGGATGTGCTTTACAAAAATATTCTTTGTTCGATTTGACTGAAGACATGTCACCTGAAAAATAACCTACAATCACGCCGTAGCTAAAAGACTTGGCCTATTGTGAATTAGTCCTTCTGGGTCCTCAATACACTCGCCAATTGGCTTTCATCTACCCAAAGAATTGATACCCCCAGACCATGAGCTTCATTTTGTGTTACGGAATTAGTCTTAGTTTTCTTTTACTAAACCAATATTGTCATTTAATCAATTTCTATCTGTAATTGAGTTTCTTTGAAAATGATTCATTCCACTTTTTACATTAAGAGAATCATTACTAAATAGATATCTTGTTTCTATTGGTTTCCATATATAAAATATATTGCAAATGAATTAAAACTACTGACTATCACAAAGTCGAAATTCCACAGAAAACACATTTAACTCCTTCATTCTATCTATTTCCTATGGCAAGGTCGCATCAAATATAAATCAAATGAATATTAAAAAACTTGAATTTTTAACTCACTTTCAGGGTCAAGTGGTGATGGATTTCTGTTTTTTGTGTGTGCGTAACGAGAACTACATACATAACAACTTCTACAGAAAAAAAACTTGTTTACGGTTTTTTTTTTCTGTAGAAAATATTTCATTAACATAAATTCTTTGAAAGGATTTTTTGTGTCTGAGTACATCATAGCGTTCAGTGTGCTGTGAATATTCAACACTCAAAATGAATTTTATGTAAATTAGTTACAAAGAAATTTCCCGCTTTTTAATGTTTACAACAATTTTAATGGAAACTTGAAATTTACTTGACTTATATTTCATAACACTTCTATGAGCAGGCAAGTGTGGTATTCATTAGCAGTGGAGGATGAATTAAGGAAGCCTGAAAAAATTAAGGCCGTTTTTAAGTTCATGTAGTCCTTGAAAAGATATTCTTTAAAAAATCCACGCCTTGTATTGGTCCTTGAAAAGATATTCTTTAAAAAATCCACGCCTTGTATTGGTCCTTGAAAAGATATTCTTTAAAAAATCCACGCCTTGTATTGGTCCTTGAAAAGATATTCTTTAAAAAATCCACGCCTTGTATTGGTCCTTGAAAAGATATTCTTTAAAAAATCCACGCCTTGTATTGGTCCTTGAAAAGATATTCTTTAAAAAATCCACGCCTTGTAATGGTCCTTGAAAAGATATTCTTTAAAAAATCCACGCCTTGTATTGGTCCTTGAAAAGATATTCTTTAAAAAATCCACGCCTTGTATTGGTCCTTGAAAAGATATTCTTTAAAAAATCCACGCCTTGTATTGGTCCTTGAAAAGATATTCTTTAAAAAATCCACGCCTTGTATTGGTCCTTGAAAAGATATTCTTTAAAAAATCCACGCCTTGTATTGGTCCTTGAAAAGATATTCTTTAAAAAATCCACGCCTTGTATTGGTCCTTGAAAAGATATTCTTTAAAAAATCCACGCCTTGTATTGGTCCTTGAAAAGATATTCTTTAAAAAATCCACGCCTTGTATTGGTCCTTGAAAAGATATTCTTTAAAAAATCCACGCCTTGTATTGGTCCTTGAAAAGATATTCTTTAAAAAATCCACGCCTTGTATTGGTCCTTGAAAAGATATTCTTTAAAAAATCCACGCCTTGTATTGGTCCTTGAAAAGATATTCTTTAAAAAATCCACGCCTTGTATTGGTCCTTGAAAAGATATTCTTTAAAAAATCCACGCCTTGTATTGGTCCTTGAAAAGATATTCTTTAAAAAATCCACGCCTTGTATTGGTCCTTGAAAAGATATTCTTTAAAAAATCCACGCCTTGTATTGGTCCTTGAAAAGATATTCTTTAAAAAATCCACGCCTTGTATTGGTCCTTGAAAAGATATTCTTTAAAAAATCCACGCCTTGTATTGGTCCTTGAAAAGATATTCTTTAAAAAATCCACGCCTTGTATTGGTCCTTGAAAAGATATTCTTTAAAAAATCCACGCCTTGTATTGGTCCTTGAAAAGATATTCTTTAAAAAATCCACGCCTTGTATTGGTCCTTGAAAAGATATTCTTTAAAAAATCCACGCCTTGTATTGGTCCTTGAAAAGATATTCTTTAAAAAATCCACGCCTTGTATTGGTCCTTGAAAAGATATTCTTTAAAAAATCCACGCCTTGTATTGGTCCTTGAAAAGATATTCTTTAAAAAATCCACGCCTTGTATTGGTCCTTGAAAAGATATTCTTTAAAAAATCCACGCCTTGTATTGGTCCTTGAAAAGATATTCTTTAAAAAATCCACGCCTTGTATTGGTCCTTGAAAAGATATTCTTTAAAAAATCCACGCCTTGTATTGGTCCTTGAAAAGATATTCTTTAAAAAATCCACGCCTTGTATTGGTCCTTGAAAAGATATTCTTTAAAAAATCCACGCCTTGTATTGGTCCTTGAAAAGATATTCTTTAAAAAATCCACGCCTTGTATTGGTCCTTGAAAAGATATTCTTTAAAAAATCCACGCCTTGTATTGGTCCTTGAAAAGATATTCTTTAAAAAATCCACGCCTTGTATTGGTCCTTGAAAAGATATTCTTTAAAAAATCCACGCCTTGTATTGGTCCTTGAAAAGATATTCTTTAAAAAATCCACGCCTTGTATTGGTCCTTGAAAAGATATTCTTTAAAAAATCCACGCCTTGTATTGGTCCTTGAAAAGATATTCTTTAAAAAATCCACGCCTTGTATTGGTCCTTGAAAAGATATTCTTTAAAAAATCCACGCCTTGTATTGGTCCTTGAAAAGATATTCTTTAAAAAATCCACGCCTTGTATTGGTCCTTGAAAAGATATTCTTTAAAAAATCCACGCCTTGTATTGGTCCTTGAAAAGATATTCTTTAAAAAATCCACGCCTTGTATTGGTCCTTGAAAAGATATTCTTTAAAAAATCCACGCCTTGTATTGGTCCTTGAAAAGATATTCTTTAAAAAATCCACGCCTTGTATTGGTCCTTGAAAAGATATTCTTTAAAAAATCCACGCCTTGTATTGGTCCTTGAAAAGATATTCTTTAAAAAATCCACGCCTTGTATTGGTCCTTGAAAAGATATTCTTTAAAAAATCCACGCCTTGTATTGGTCCTTGAAAAGATATTCTTTAAAAAATCCACGCCTTGTATTGGTCCTTGAAAAGATATTCTTTAAAAAATCCACGCCTTGTATTGGTCCTTGAAAAGATATTCTTTAAAAAATCCACGCCTTGTATTGGTCCTTGAAAAGATATTCTTTAAAAAATCCACGCCTTGTATTGGTCCTTGAAAAGATATTCTTTAAAAAATCCACGCCTTGTATTGGTCCTTGAAAAGATATTCTTTAAAAAATCCACGCCTTGTATTGGTCCTTGAAAAGATATTCTTTAAAAAATCCACGCCTTGTATTGGTCCTTGAAAAGATATTCTTTAAAAAATCCACGCCTTGTATTGGTCCTTGAAAAGATATTCTTTAAAAAATCCACGCCTTGTATTGGTCCTTGAAAAGATATTCTTTAAAAAATCCACGCCTTGTATTGGTCCTTGAAAAGATATTCTTTAAAAAATCCACGCCTTGTATTGGTCCTTGAAAAGATATTCTTTAAAAAATCCACGCCTTGTATTGGTCCTTGAAAAGATATTCTTTAAAAAATCCACGCCTTGTATTGGTCCTTGAAAAGATATTCTTTAAAAAATCCACGCCTTGTATTGGTCCTTGAAAAGATATTCTTTAAAAAATCCACGCCTTGTATTGGTCCTTGAAAAGATATTCTTTAAAAAATCCACGCCTTGTATTGGTCCTTGAAAAGATATTCTTTAAACAAATCCACGCCTTTCGCTCTGAAGGTCCTTGAAAAGATATTCTTTAAACAAATCCACGCCTTTCGCTCTGATGGTCCTTGAAAAGATATTCTTTAAAAAATCCACGCCTTGTATTGGTCCTTGAAAAGATATTCTTTAAAAAATCCACGCCTTGTATTGGTCCTTGAAAAGATATTCTTTAAAAAATCCACGCCTTGTATTGGTCCTTGAAAAGATATTCTTTAAAAAATCCACGCCTTGTATTGGTCCTTGAAAAGATATTCTTTAAAAAATCCACGCCTTGTATTGGTCCTTGAAAAGATATTCTTTAAAAAATCCACGCCTTGTATTGGTCCTTGAAAAGATATTCTTTAAAAAATCCACGCCTTGTATTGGTCCTTGAAAAGATATTCTTTAAAAAATCCACGCCTTGTATTGGTCCTTGAAAAGATATTCTTTAAAAAATCCACGCCTTGTATTGGTCCTTGAAAAGATATTCTTTAAAAAATCCACGCCTTGTATTGGTCCTTGAAAAGATATTCTTTAAAAAATCCACGCCTTGTATTGGTCCTTGAAAAGATATTCTTTAAAAAATCCACGCCTTGTATTGGTCCTTGAAAAGATATTCTTTAAAAAATCCACGCCTTGTATTGGTCCTTGAAAAGATATTCTTTAAAAAATCCACGCCTTGTATTGGTCCTTGAAAAGATATTCTTTAAAAAATCCACGCCTTGTATTGGTCCTTGAAAAGATATTCTTTAAAAAATCCTCGCCTTGTATTGGTCCTTGAAAAGATATTCTTTAAAAAATCCACGCCTTGTATTGGTCCTTGAAAAGATATTCTTTAAAAAATCCACGCCTTGTATTGGTCCTTGAAAAAATATTCTTTAAAAAATCAACGCCTTGTATTGGTCCTCTTGAAAAATATTCTTTAAAAAATCCACGCCTTGTATTGGTCCTCTTGAAAAATATTCTTTAAAAAATCCACGCCTTGTATTGGTCCTCTTGAAAAATATTCTTTAAAAAATCCACGCCTTGTATTGGTCCTCTTCAAAAATATTCTTTAAAAAATCCACGCCTTGTATTGGTCCTCTTCAAAAATATTCTTTAAAAAATCCACGCCTTGTATTGGTCCTCTTCAAAAATATTCTTTAAAAAATCCACGCCTTGTATTGGTCCTCTTCAAAAATATTCTTTAAAAAATCCACGCCTTGTATTGGTCCTCTTCAAAAATATTCTTTAAAAAATCCACGCCTTGTATTGGTCCTCTTCAAAAATATTCTTTAAAAAATCTACGCCTTGTATTGGTCCTCTTCAAAAATATTCTTTAAAAAATCCACGCCTTGCATTGGTCCTTGAAAAAATAGTCTTTAAAAAATCCACGCCTTGCATTGGTCCTTGAAAAAATATTCTTTAAAAAATCCACGACTTAAAAAAGCTTTGAAAAACCAGTAAGGAAAGTAGTAAAGTCGGACGGGGCCGACTATATGATACCCTTCACCACTTTGGGTATATTCAACAGACGTCGCATTTTACCTAACATCGTGCACTATTTACCTAACATCGGACGAAAATATATATGGGAGTTATATCTAAACCTGAACCGATTTTCAAGAAAACTTAACACGCATCATTCTAGACCTAATTCATTATGCTGTGCCAAATTTTGTGCAAATTGAAATATATATAGGGACTTTGGTGTACCATTTACATAAAATCGGACGAAAATATATATGGGAGCTATATCTAAATCTGAACCGATTTTTTCCCATTTCAATAGGGTTCGTCCTTGGGCCAAATAAGTGACATATGCCAAATTTCATCTAAATCGGATCATAAATGCAACATGTAGTTTGTTCACAAAAATACATAGACAGACAGACAGACGGACGGACGGACAGACTGACATACGTAAATCGACTCAGAAAGTGATTCTATGCTTTTCCTTTGCCTGTTACAAACATATGCACCCTGTACCTCAGTGTGGTGAACGGTATAAATATTCTTTAAAAAATCCACGCTTTAAATAGTCCTTGAAATTTGGCTTTAACATTGCATTCCTGCAACTCATTTGCATTCCATAAGTCTCCGTCATTTACACAATAACCCACTGCGACCCTATACAATAAATCCAACATTTTTTTTTTCCTTTATAATTACAACCTCTTGTGCGAAATAGCTTAGAATTTCCGTCCACGGCTTCTACCCCACCCTTGTGGTTAAATACAAGTAAATATTTTTCGTACAAAATATTATAATCAAAAACAAAATGCATGACCAACTATATATAAACAAGCCAGCCCTGGGGCTAAGAATTTAAGATAGAAAGCAGTTGAAAAACAAAAAAATTCTATACAAGCCGAAAAGAAATGCAAAAATAACTTCATATTTGTTTGCTTTTCTTTCATGAGACCCTTGACCCACAAACAAATGCAAATATATGCAAAAATTGCCTTGTTCAAGAATAGATGAGGAAGAAGTGAGAAACAAAAAATGCAACCCTTTCCCCCTCCCCAAAAAGAATGTAAAATTTAAAATAACAAGTAAAACAACAACAAAAAACAGCAATCATCGTCTTCGTCGTAGTTGTAGCCATCACCATCATCATCTACACCATCATAAAAAAGCAACAATTTGCAGTAGCAGCAACAGCTCTGTTAACCAATTTGGTTCGGTTGCACAGATGCACTTCCGAAAATGACTTTTTTGTGCTGCTGTTGTTGTCGGTAAAGAACCAACAACTTGAGTACATGTTAGCATCCTGACAGAATGTGTACGGCATGTCACAGTGAATACAAGTGCAAGGTCACAAATCACAACATGATTTTATGGTAGAAAAATGTGAGTGATGGGATATAAAAGGGGGTGGGTGGTATGATAAGATTTTCGAAAAATAATTGTGAGAGATGCAGCTTTAAGTCGTCATGTCCGCTCGTCTGTTAGAATTACGATATAGCTAAGAATAATTAAGAGTTGTTGAGATAAATTGGTCCGCGATTTAAGAGTTCATCTGATAAAAATGTTCAATACAGGTGTCATGTTTTGACATAGTCTTTATTAAAGGTACCTCGTTCCATGTTCAATATAAAGTTGTTGTTATTTGGAATTTCTGTTTCTCAGAGTCTTTTGAGAAACCGAAGTTTTTTTTCGACCGATTCGGCCTGACCTTATTTTTCGACAGAATAACCTGTAATTGTGTATTTCTTTTTGATGGCGTGCATATCTCCTCACTGGATTATCGGAATCCAAAAACTTCGCACAAAAATACTCAAAATGGCGTACCTTTGACAACAAAGTAAGATAAAAAAGGAAGGTCTTTATCGATTGAATTAATCCTAGTTCATACTGGAAGCGATTGAATTAGTAGATCTTGGGTAATCGTGCCAGTCATTTTTTAAACCGGTGTTTCATAAAAATCCGTTTAAAGTTTGAGAAGGGCTGATGCTGAAACAATAAATTGGCTATATCTTCAAGAATTGTTGAGATGTTCAGTTGAAATTTTGAGGGGATTTATTGTATGTTGGAAGTTTCATCAAAAAATTAAATTGAAATTTTTTGAGAATGGGAGGCTCCCCTTAATAAATAAACATTTTTGAGAAAAAGTGCCTCGTTTAGGGATTTTTAAAATTCCATTTCGATTTCTCAGAATATAAAATAAGTAATCCTCGGAGAAAATGTTCAACTTAGGCCCATATATCCTACAAACATGTTCCGAACTATACACGTATAAACCTTACAATTTCACCATTAGACTATATTCAATATTCGAACACCTTCCTCGTCACCAAAGAAACAAAAAGAGCACATTATTGCCATGACCAAATTAAAGCAACAGCTGCTTAAATTTGCAAACCCACATAAAGGGAATGTGTAACAGATTTCCCCGAATGCCTAAAACATCAGCAAATGTGAAAGTAACATTAGGGTGGTATGGAAATGTAATTTAGATATTAAAATAAAGAATACTTTTAGAAGAAATATTAAATAAAGGCAACTTATAAAATATGATCTGCAGACACTCTATTTAGAATATATCCCAAGATTGGATATTTGGACGTACTACTCCTAAGATGTTTGAAAATATGATACTTAGCTCTACGTTTTGGAATAGCCTCCATTTCCGTCAGTTTACAAGTTTTAGGCGCATATTTCTACCAAAGATGACATTTGAGATGCCGGGTAGTTGGAGGGTGAAAAACATGTAGAACATAGCCCTCAAAGGGCCCTCGGTAGTTTTAAGATTTTGGCCGCATTTTCCCAAAGTGGCTTCCGGTTTCCTGGTGAATAATAAACTTCTTCCCCAAAAATGTTCTACATAGGTCAATTTTTTACATAGCCTCCATGTAAAGGCCAGTTTAATTTCCGACGACTACTCAAGCCTTAAGAGGATCCCCTTTCTCGGTTTCAAAAAATTCTCTAATCTTAATTTAAGAATGTCCCTATAAAATTTCAAGTGAAAATCTCAACAAATCTATTGTGTCAGCATCACGCGAGGACAGATTTGTTCCTCATATTTTAAACGGGGTTTTCTAAGTCGATTTATGCATGTCCGCCCGTCTCTCCATGTTAAATTGTAAACAAAGTGCAGGTTGCATTTACGATGCGGTTTGGACGAAATTTGGCGCAGCTCACTTATTTGGCCCAAGGACGAACCCTATTGAAATTGGTTCAAATTTAAATAAAGCTCCCCTATATTTTCGTCCAATTTAACGTAAATGGTGCACCAAAGTCCCTATATATATTTATTTGATTTGCACGAAATTTGGTAAAACGTACTGAATTAGGTCAAGAATGATGTGTGTTAAGTTTCCTGAAAATCGGTCCAGTTTTAGATATAGCTCCCATATATAGTTTCGTCCGATTTAAAGTAAATGGTGTACCAAATTCCCTATATATCTTTCGATTTGCACGAAATTTGGCATACCGTAATGAATTAGGTCTAGAATGATGTGTGTGAAGTTTCCTGAAAATTGGTTCAGTTTTAAATATAGCTCCTATATATATTTCCGTCCGATTTAATGTAAGTGGATTTAGATATAGCTCACACATATATTTTCGTCCGATTTGATGTAAATGGTTACCAATGTCCCTATATATCATTCGATTTGCACGAAATTTGGCATAGCGTAATAAATTAGGTCTAGGCTGATGTGTGTCAAGTTTTCTGAAAATCGGTTCAGATTTAGATATAGCTCCCATATATATTTTCGTCCGATTTATTGTAAATGGTGCACCAAAGTCCATCTATATCTTTCGATTTGCACGATATTTGGTATAGTGTACTGAATAAGGTCTAGAATGATGTGTGTTAAGTTTCCTGAAAATTGGTTCTGATTTAGATATTGCTCCCATATATATTTTCCTCCGATTTAATGTAAATGGTGCACTAAAGACCCACAGTTTGTCCGATTGCCACACAATTTTGTACAATGAACTGTAGTTAATATAAGTTAATCTCTGGCAAGTATCATTGAATTCGGTTCAGATTTTGATATAGCTAATATATATATATATATATACTCTTTAAATTGATTTACATAATTTTGTCCAATTGTAAGAAGCAACCCTATATCTGACCTAAAGAAAAAAATTAGTATAGCTTGTAGAATGACATGTTTATGGACCCATTTTTCGTGTTAATGGTCCTTTAACATCTGTTACGATTCATCTGTTTAATATACCCAAAGTGGTGAAGGGTATCACATAGTCGGCCCCGTCCGACTTTACTACTTTCCTTACTAGTTTTAACTATACAGATGAAGTTCAAAGGACACTCCTCCACAAACAGTCAAAATTTCGAAGAATTTGTTTTCTGACTAACAAATTACTTACTCAACTGGCTTGTGAAGAACATTTCTTCCAAAAGCAGAGCTTTTCCAATTTGAAAGACCATTTGCCAAAATGTTCTCTTCCATTTGATCTTTACATCTAATTCGTGGCCTTCACCTTCTGCGCGAGCCATCAGTTGGCTCGTTTTTATATGCCTTTTGTGCTGGGGCCATCATCCATTCTCATAACATGACCTGACCAACGTAGTCGCTGTAGCTCAATACGTCTGACAATGCCGATGTCCGAGAATTGATGGCTCATGGTTCATTCGACGACGATATTCACTGTCGACACAGATCGGCCCATATATCATTCAGAACTTTCTCATCTGCTTGCGCAAGCACTCATGCTTCAGATCCATATAACAGCACGGGTAGTATCAGTGTCTTATAGAGTGTGAGTTTGGTCTGGCGGGAAGGTGGCCCTGTTTCTAAACTGCTTACTTAGACCATAGTAGCATCTTTTGGCCAACACAATCCTTCCCTGAATTTCAAAACTGATGTTATTTGTTTTATTTATGGCGGTATCGCAAGTTTCACAGTTGGTCCGAGTCTACTGGACGTCTTGCCTATTGATACCATGAGCTTGGTCTTATCGCCATTTACGGCCAGACCCACATAGGCAGAGTCCTTCTCAATTTGTTTAAAGGTGGCTGTTACCGCTCTCAATATTCGACCCATTATGTCGATGTCATCGGCGTAGGCGAGTAAAACGTGTTATTTGGTGTACTGAGTGTCATTTCTATTCACATTTGCATCTCGTATGACCTTTTTCAGCATGATGTTAAATAGGTCACACGACAAACTGTCATCTTGTCTGAATCCTCGTTCGGTATTAAAGGGCTCCGATAGGTCTTTTCCGACTTTACTTGCTTATCTTGTGTCAGTTAAAGTTATCCTGCATAGCCGTATTATTGTTGCAGAAATGCCAAACGCAGACATGGCTTTAAACACCTCTGCCGAAAGCGGCTTTATTGTCAACGAATAGGTGGAATGTGTCGATGTGTTTTTCGTGGGCCTTTTCCAGGATTTGGCGCAGAGTGAAAATCTGGTCAATGTTGGATTTGGCAGGTCTGAAGCCGCATTTATATGGTCAATCATTGGGCATGCATCCCATGCATGCAAATTTTACTAATCAGCTGGTGCATGCTGCTGACCATCATCTGACCACCAGTCTTGAATAGTTCGGCTGGTAACCCATCAACAACTATTGATTTATTATTATTCAGCCGATTGATTGCTATTCTGACGTCAGATATGATGGTACACTCTATACCGTCATCTCTTATTGGTTCTGGGTATCATCTTCACGCATTACCACGTTCCCTTCCATATCTCTACAGGTGGTAAAATTTCCGGACTTCGCTTTAACTCCTGCACATCTCGATTTGCTCCCGCTAACTTTTTTCTTGTTCTTTCTTTTTTTCTCCTTTTCACCCTATTATTCTCTCCAGCCTTACGTGTCGCTACTGTCTGCAGGGTTGACCTATACGTTGCGTTTTTCATATCAATAGCTTCTTGATGGTGGTTTGGTACCCAATTGTCGCTTTTGATGCAGTTTGTAGGGAGTGGGCCAATCTTTGCCATTGTGCTTCTATATTCATATTGGGATATCATGTCAGGTATCAAGCGAATAAAATGTCGAATTTTATCCAAACTTTGTAATACTTTTACCAAACCTAGATCAAGTTCGAAGATGGGACCCATAGGTTCGTTCCTCCTTATACCTATCGAAAGTTGTCGTTCTCGGTCTCAAAGAATCCGATTTAAAAATTACAGAAATTTTTGTGAAAAATTATATTAAAACTTTAAAATTTCCGAGATCTTTATATGAAGATTATGTCAACATAGGAACCCTCTAAATTCCGAAATGTGGTTGGGATCTTTGGGTGGGCGCTATATCAAAAAATGGACAATTATCCGCAAAAAATTGTTTTACCCTCCAATATCTCGGAATGCCAATTTACAGGTTATACAATAGGAAAAAGTCGCTTAAAAACTTGATAATACTGACAATGAGGTGCTACCCTTATATAGGGACTGTGCCGAAACATGCCAGCCAGGGTTACCGTTGTGCGACTAAAGTAGCAAGTTGCCACCTTTTTGATGACCTGTGACTCTATGTAAACTGTGCGACTTTTAAACTGTGTGCGACTTTTAATAATTTCCTGAATAACCTAGTTTTATTTTCCACCAGTTTTTGTTATTGTAAATGTTTTCACTAAAGTGTGTAGTTTTAATTCGAAAATTTTTCGAATGCGCTCAATATAATATATAATCTTTTACATCCTTATATTCGTATATTTGTACAGATGTTCGCAAATGTTGTACTACTTTACATAGTACATGAATAGCAATCAAACAAAATAACAAATACTACTTACAAAGATATACACTAGAGATGAGATGAGTATCTGACAAAATGAGTAAAACCCTCGGCAACACGTTTGCTGGCCTCAAAACCACATTAAGTAGAGACTGTTTGTAATTTTAGGTCAAGTTCATGCCCCTATGGCATGTTTTTGGTATTTTTGACAAACCCCATAACAGCCTTAATAGAGAGAATCTAAACAAAGAGTGAAATTATTTCCGAAAAAATATCTCAAGGCGACATGTAGTGTATTCTCAGAGAACATAGAGAATGTAATAGCAAAAATATGTATTCATTTGGAATTTAAATTGAATTCGAAATATTTCATGTTAAAATTGTTTCATGAAAAAATATTTTAAAACATTGCATGTGAAAAAAAAATAAATATTTTACGTGAAAGCATTCAAGTGGCAAATATGAATTGTAATCCAATGTTGCTAAAGGATGTGAGAATGTTGCGAAAATTTGTCAATGGCAGCATGGTTGCAAAAAGCGCGGCAAATGCAACAAAGTATGTATGTGTGTGTGTGTCCCACTACCATGTATGAAGCAACATGTATAGCTTTTAACTGTTTCATTCATGCCACTCGCATGGCAATGACTGACTGATGCGGCGGCGGCGGAAACACGGTTGCCTTGAATCAACAGCAACAGCATCCTTGAAAGGTGATTATTTTTAAACACACACCCGAGGCGAATGCACTTAACAGCAAACACTTAACATTAGTAGTACCCCTCTAGTGTTGTCAGAACATTTTTCATAAAATAGTGCAAATCTCATGCACTAATTAACGTCGAGTACTTTGAGTAAATGGCAATGTTGGCGGTGATTAGAAAACACAAGGCAGATGCTAATGATTGGAAATAAACATAATTGCAAATGGGAAGTATTGAGGAAAATGTGAAATTTATTACATTATGCATGTGGAATGTTTGTTGTGTTTTATGTGTAGTGGAATGGGAGGTTGTTGCATATTTGATAAAATTTTATGTTGTCATTTAAATCAGCCAAAAATAAAAATTATTATATAAGGCATACAAATATCAATAAATTGCAAGCTTCATTGAATTTTTTAACGAATATTATTCCAAAGAACGAACTACACAAGGCATCGAATTTAAAAAAATGGTCTTTATTTATTTTTTTAAGAATAGTTTTCAAGGCCTTCCAAGGCGTGGATTTAAAAAAATATATTTTTAAGGTCCTTCTAAGGCATTGATTTAAAAAAAAATATATTTTTAAGGTCCTTCTAAGGCATCGATTAAAAAAAATATATATTACTAAGGTCCTTCAAATGCGTGTACTTTCTTAGAGAATATTTTTCAACATCCTTCTAAGGCGAATATTTTTTAAAGAATATGTTTTCAATGTCCTTCTAAGACCTAGTCAAAAATATATAGTTCTTCAAGGTGCTTCTAAGGCATGAATTAAAAAAATTGTAGGGTGCTTCTCAGGCGTGGATTAACAAAAATCGAAGTCTTTGATCCAAATTATGTACAACCTAACATTTTAAGCCTATATCCTGACCAAAGCTGGGGCCTATCGGTTTGTAAATATAATATCAAAGCAATGGAGTTTCCATTTTGATTCAAACATTGCATATCGTAATAATGGATTATTTATTTCATGATTTCATAAGCAATAATTTAGATAGAGCTCTGAATTTTTCAACACATTTTGCTTGTACTTCAAGGATATTTGGTATTGTAAATGGGGTATATTGGTCAACTTTTGAAGAAGACATCCCAGAACCAATAAGAGATGACGGTATAGAGTGTACACCACCTAGCTAAGATGAGGTCAGAATAGCAATCAATCGGCTAACGAATAATAAAGCAGCAGGTGGCGATGGGTTAACAGGCGAGCTACGAGTATTCAAGACTGGTGGTCAGATGCTGGTCAGGAGCATGCACCAGCTGATTATGATTGGAATCTCAAAATTCTGTGTCCCGTGCACAAAAAAGGAGACAAGACGATATGTGCCAACTATAGAAGAATAAGTCTAATAATAAGAATAATAAGAACTACAGCTTCGAGGTAATCAAAGATATTATATATACCTTGGTACCTCCATACAGCAACGTACATAGGATTTCATTTCGGGGAGGGCCCGGTAGTACAAAATGAAAAAATTCGCTGTTGCAGACATAAATTTACCGGGCCGTCCCCCTGCGTACGTCCCTGCCTCCATAAATAACACTAATGACATCAGTTTTGAAATTCGGAGGAGGATAGTGTTAGCCCCCTCCCGCCAGACCAAACTCACAATCCACAAGACGCTGATACTACCCGTGCTGTTATATGGATCTGAAGGTACTTACGCAAGCAGATGAGGCAGCTCTTGCAGTGTTTGGGAGAAAAATGATCAAAAAGATCTATGGGCCGGTCGGTCCCAGCTCAAAAGGCATATACAAACGATCTGATGGTTCACGCAAAAGGGAAGGTCACAACATTGCCGAACATGGTCTTTCAAATTGGAAAAACTACACAAAAGATCGACGCGCCTGGAAATCCTGGAAGCTCGGCTTATGAAACGAAAGTTCTGTCACAAGCTAGCTAAGTAATTAAGTTTATCAGTAGTGACAGTTCATCACTGAAGAAGGCTGCAAAAAACATCAGTTCGTACTGATCAACAAATTGTCATAGCAGAATTTGTGTGACGGTTATCGTTGGATATAACCCCAAGAACAGAGCGTGGTCGAGCTATGGTAGCAGATCTACATCAAAAAATCTATAAAAAAAAGCCATTTTATTTCTGCTCTCGGTTGAATTAAATTTAAATATTAAAGCCTCAGACATGAACAAAATTACCGTGAGAAAGTCCAAAAATGAAAGGTCATGCCACAGTATTGCAAGGGTACCGGGAAACCTGGAGGATGGTCAATAATGGTATTTAGCTGTTTTTCCTTTTATGGACTTAGATATATTTACGAAATTTATAAAGTAATGGATTGTTTATACAAATGTATTGGAAAACGCTATGATTCTCTTCGCTGAAGAAAATATGCCGTTTGTTTTGATGTTTCAGCTTGACAATTTTTTGGAGTAGCATGGATAGCAAAATAGAAAGAAGTTTTAAGAACAGACAGACATAGCCTCTTCCCACAGGTTCAGGATGCAAAGAAGGATCAAATTGAACATTTTATTGATTCAGTGCCTCGTAGGTGTGCTGTCGTAATGAAAAATATTGGTTTTTCAATTACTAGCAAAATTTGTTTATTTATAAGAAAAAAAAATCAAAAAGTTGCTTTAGTTTTGACCATGTACAAATTGGGTCAATTTAATTTCATGCGTTTTAAAAATGAATAAATTACCTATTTCTGAAAAAAACTTTCACTATAACTTTATTTTCAATAATGTTAGAGGTCATTTATTCAGTTTGCGATTTTTGTTGCTTTTGTTTTGGCCACCAGTGTATACGCCATAGATTGCAAATTTTGCCGTTTTTTCACACAAAAGGCTGGGTTCATTTATTATATACAATTGCTCATTAATATTCTATGACATTGAGAGCTTGGGATTGATTAGGTCTTATCAATACCATTGGATTGTAACCAGTCAGCTACCAACTGTCTATAGACACCTTACGTAATTTAAATTAGATCTGTTAAATATTTAATAGATAATAGAGACCAATAAAAGGTTTATTTAAATTTTTTTTTTTGAAATTTATTATTGTCATATTTTTAGGTCTTATACAAACTGGATTTGTTCATGTCGAAGACCATCTTGTGGATATTTCAACGAGTAGGGCTTTGCCGGTAAGTAAATGTCAAAATGAGCATTTAATATCTTACACAACGAATAATGTCTACCTTATAAAACAATGTCGTGGTACACATTTCAAAAAAAATATATTTTTTAATTAAAAAAATCAAAAAAAATTACACTAACTTTACCCCAGATGGGACTCGAACCCACAATCCCCGGCTTAGGAGGCCGATGCCGTATCCATTGGGCCACTGGGGCAGTTAGGCGCAATTGAAATAATTGCTGTTAATAAACTCATGAACACACACACAGTATATCATATCCACCACTGTGAACAAAATGGAATATGAAACATCACAGGTTCTATTTTTAGAACAGCAGCAGCAACAACAACGAACGATACGTCACGAATCCACCACCATGTATAGCAACAGCAGCCGCACAACACCTTGTTTTATAGAAAATAACAAAACAAAGAAAGAACCAGCAAACCGACAGACAGACCCCTTTATGGTGCTGCGATAGCACAAAACCATACAAAAGCAACAACGAGGTACGAGAATTCTGACAATGCGAACATGTTGGTATGTCTGTTGGTTTGTGACCACATTCCGCCCCAAGTTATAAATAAATAATAACAAATGAAACACACGTAGTCTGTCATAGCCGGGATGTGACGCAGCAATCGAAGAGAGGTTGTGAAGAGAATGTGTGTATGTGCTAACAAACGAAGAGAAAGTCTCTGGTGGCAGTGGAGCACGTTTTTTAAGAGTTTGGTACCCATACTTGTTTCTTTGGTGGATGCAAAGAATGAAATGCGAATGAAAGAGTTAATCAAAGTAAACAAAACTTCAACGGGCATACCTATGAAAGTTCTCTCTTTCTTTGTAAAACATGTGCTTTTTAAATGCAGAGGTGTCCAACAAAAATATATAGCTATAACCTTAAAATTTTGTTTTCCAAAACGGCATATACATTAGAACTTTTTACCGGGTTAACCCACTTTATGAGGATTTATTTGACATGTGTGCAAAGTAATTGACAATTGAAACCCACTGGGTTAACGAAATCCGGTTAAATGTAAACGATGTGTAAACAAATTGTTGCTACGATTTTATGGAGTTATATATATACTAAATGTTCAACCTATTCAAGTTTATTTAAATGAGCAGTTACTTGTAATGAACTAGTTCCCTAATAGGAATATGTGGTCCAAGGCACAATTCGATTTCAAGACTTTTCGATTGTAGAGACTGACCAAAATGTCGACTTTTTGATCATTCGATTTTGTCAAAGGTGTTAACAATCGATTTTCGACTTTTGGTAAATATCGCAAAGGTGTTAACAATCGATTTTCGACTTTTGGTAAATATCGCAAAGTCGATGAAAATCAATTTTCGACTTTTGAAAATGTATTTTCTTTGTATTTAAAGGATTATTGAACCGATCGTGTTTCACTATGGTAAATGAAAATTCTGAAATATTTGATTTTTGGTGCCATAAATTTCATGTGATAAAAACCAGTTATTTATATGGAAAATCATCTGTCTATCATAAAAAGTCGAATTCGGCTTTAATGCTTTCCAATCAATGATGAGTATATCAAAATTTTTTAAAGTGAATTTTTTGACTTATTTAATATAAACATAACATAACACGCCTTGAAATATATAATTAAAAAATATAAAGATAAATATTAAAAGCATTAGTTATATTCTTAGTAAATGGAAAACTTAACAGAATTAAACAGTCTTTCCAATACAAAAAGTCGACGTTATTTCAATTTAATTGCTAATGAAGGGACCCCAACCATTCTCAGTTTCCAAAAATTTTATTTTTTTGATTTGATTCGAACTTACACTAATTCAAGAATGTCATTATAAAATTTTAAATGAAAATCTCAACAACTTTTGAAGATATGGCCGATTTATTGTGTCAGCATCAAGCGACCAATCGGGTCTCTGTAAATGTATAGCTATCGTATGAACTTGGATAAATCCAATCGTTGAATATCTTCCTTGTTTTTAACTTAGTTTGTGGTATAAAATACATAGATTTTCAATAGACTTTTTTCAAATGTCCACCATTTTCATACGAGAGCCAGATATGTACTCTTTCTAACACTGTTGGAATTTTCGGATTCCGACTTTTCATTAATCACAAAATACAATAACAAATAATAACAAAATTTTTTGCAAATTATTTCTCTGCTCTTTCAAACCTTCAAACAAGCATTGGTATACATTTACCAGCACATTGGAAATCTTGAAAATTTTAAATCGAGAAGGGGGGTCCCTTAAGTAGAATTTTCCTCGTTTTACTATATAAAATTAAGTCCAATCAATTTGCTAGAAATCCAGTGCGTAATAGAGTTGGGTAGTTCCGTAACGAACTAGGTAATTTTAATTATTACGATAAAGGAACGATAGGAACTAGGGCCAGTTCTTATAATTCCTTTTTCTGATCTCGTTGCTTTATTCCCACATATGTTCACGTTCGTTTTTCAGTTGCCGCCAATTTTTTATTGTGTAAATTATAAAATTATTTATAACTTATATTTTTGTATCACAATGAATTAAGTGCTAAACAGAATGTTCGCGTTGGGCGTTTTTTGTTATCGCGTTAACGCACGCAAAAAGTTAAAATATATTTAACTCCGAAGCGCAGCGCACAACAAATTCGAGCGTTTGTTTTATCGTTTCCTTGTGGTTGTTGTATTTTCGATAACACATAACGCAACGGATGGCTCAAGGCGAGCATTCTGCTTAGCCCTTTACTCATGATGCATCGATAAATCGAAAACATCGAATTATGGAGATTCATTTTTGTCCACTTTATTTATTATAAGCCAAAAAGTATGCCAGAAAATTATGTTTCCCACAGGCAGTGTTGCCTTTTAAAACTCTTTAACACCAAAAAATTTATCTAGCACTTAGCATATTCTTTTGCATTTTTAATGAAAACCATTCGAATTTTGGCATAGCGTACTGAATTTTGGTTCAAATTTAGATATAGCTCCCATATATAGATTCGCCCGATTTTAGGTAAATGGTGCACCATAGACCCTGAAAATCATTCGATTTTGACGAATTTTTGCCATAGAGCACTAAATTAAGTCTAGAATGACGTGTGCTAAGTTTCATGAAAATCGGTTCAGATTTAGATATAGCCCAAAATATATATTCTCCCGATTTTAAGTAAATGGTGCACCAAAGTCCCTCAAAATCGTTCAATTTGTACGTAAATGGTGCACTTAAGATCCATAGCTAGGCCGATTGACAAAAAATACTCAAAATAATATAAATTAATCGCTGGCAAGTTTCCTTGAAATCGGTTCAGATATAGATATAGCATAGCTTCCATATACAATTTTGACTTAATCATATTAATTGTATACCATTGTATTGTAGAATCACATGTGTAGGGATTAATGTTAGTCGGTTTATATATAGGTTAAGATCACATATTTAAATTTGTTCAATTGCATGCCATTTAAGATACATAGGTAGAATATTCCCAAAGTGGTTAAGGGTATCATATAGTCGGCCCAGTCCGACTTTACTACTTTCCTTCATGATTTTATTTGCAAATATTCTTTAATTTTAACGTATATTGAAGCATACTTTAAGAACACGGTAGTTTCTTTTTCGAGAAACACGTCCTGCAAACACACGCTTATTTCATCTTGTCAAAACATAACCCATCGAATATCGAGTTATCAATTTTAACTAACAATTTTACAGCTAAATACCAAAACAAATAATATATTTTTTTTTTTTTGGTTTATCCTACACCATCGTTATCTATTGAATAGTTCTACGATTTTAAGGGTTTATAACGGAAATTCGTTCAAAAATTGAGGGCTTTTCCGTTTTCATACTATTTTCTATAAAATTGATGCTAGGAACCATTGCAAATAAATGTGATGAATAAATAAAAATTGATTGATTTAATTCTTAAACGTTATAGAATTTGAACGACCAGGATTAAAAAAGCACATCATCATATTGTTTTACTATGCATACACTTATTTTGAAATTTCACTTTATATTTCATACTGTAAATTGGAGGATGACCGTAATATAGGGGCCGCACTGAAGCGAGGACCAATGTTAATAATTTTTGGTAAACCCAAAATATCAAAATACAGCCGATTCTGTTAATAAATGTTTTAACAATACTCAAAATACGAGGTACCGTTACATGAGAGCTACCGTAAAATGTGGACCAATATTGACCATTTTTGGTAGGAATCTCCCCATTAAAATCCCCAAAAAAATAGAGCAAAAATGGTTAAAAGACTTGTCCATCATTTCCAACATACTGAAATTTTTATTGTATCGTTTTTGGGGGCTACACTGAAAAGTGGTTCAATAAATTTGTAAATGCCTTGTTAACCTCGAAGTGAGGCTCCAGCGAAATTCTCATGCAGTTTATATCGTTGGTCAGCTAAGTACTTCGCTTTGTTACAAGAGACATTTGGGTATGAAAGGTTTTTTGTATAAAAGCAAAAGCTTCTGGAGAGAATATCCCAACAAAAAACTAAGGGAACTGATGAGGATCAGTGGCGTGATCCGAAACTATAGTCTTCCCTGCCTTACCCCTCGGCAAACAATGTCATACATTCCCCACTAATAAATATAAACCGCCAACACTACTGTGGTTCAATATCGATAATTTTTGATACAGACATTTAATGCCTAATGAGAACCCAAAATATCAAATAACAGCCAATTCGGTTCAAAACGTGTTCAAAATAAAGAAAATTTGGAGGTACCGTTATATGGGGGATATGCATACACGTCGACTGATATATCTCTGGCAATTCTATGCAAATTTTTGGACAGCTAGCTCAGCTTCTGCAGATGCTAGAGTGATAACAACAGACTGATGGACATTGCTAGATCGTCTTAGAATTTTAAACTGAATATATATACTTCATGGGGTCAGAAATGATTATTTTGAAAAAAGAAACATACAACGATGGAGGGTCTAAAAATGGGTAAAATATGCTGAAGCCAACAATTTGTTTGCTTTTGCCAATTTATGACTAAAGTACACCATTTACAGACTTGTGCTCAACGACTGAATTGAAGAACACCATATTGGCAGTATAGTTCTCATGTATGATTTTTCCATATTTCCACCGCATTCAACTAAGCCGTATGCTGACATTTTGAAGCCGAAATTTCCCTGTTTTCGGACGAGCTAGTTGAAGCCCTAAACTTATTATAGGATCGTAGGACTCGTGATTTCACTTCGATTGATGTACATCTCAAGAACATTTTAATAAAAAACATATTTAATGCGTTGAACCCATTAAATGCTTAATCTACCGAGACCAGCCGTGTTCAAATCCGCCCAATAAAACTGCGGTCAAAAGTACTTTGAAAGTAGAAACATCTGGAAATACATAATTTGAGAATTCCGCGTGTATAATCCCTTTATTTTGTATATAAATATAAACTTTTATAAGCCATATTCCTGAGTAAATGCATCATAAAATATAGGGATACGTGAATAATTTTATCCAAAATAGATTGGGGAGGCATATATACGGTTCTTGATGGATATGAGCATATGAGATTTAAAAGCTTTCAAAATATTGACCCTTTGTAGGGAAGGTACTAGAAGGAGTGGACTAATGAGTCCCATCTTCCAACATTATACAGATTTCGATAAAATATTAGGTTTTGCAGAGTTTAGTTGAAATCGAATAGTCAGTTCGCATTATATTATAAAATTAATTTTCATCAAAATGTTGACCATTTTGTGGGGTAGCTTGATTTAAGTTTGGAAGAAATTTTACGATGTGCAAAGTTTGAAGGAAATCGGTTACTCCCTTCGAGAGTTATCTTGCACATCAGCCAGCCAGGGATACGTAGTCGAGCGTAATAGTCGACTTTTAGACTTTTCGATTTTTGTCTCTGACCAAAAAGTCGATTTTTAGACTTTTCGATTTGACTAAAAAATCGACTTTTCGATCTTTCGGTTTTTTTAAAACTGTTCAAAATCGATTTTCGACTTTTACAAACTTCTGCAAAATCGACTAAAAATTTTATTTTTTTAAATGAATTATTGTGAACAGATAGAATATAATTCCGGAAAGTGCAATTTTTGGGCAATTTGAACTTTGTGATAAAAAACCAAGTATTTATGAAAAATTCGAAAGTCGATCTTAAAAATATCGAATTTACGATTTTCTCATAGATCAAAAGTCGACTTCGACTTTTAGACTTTTCAATACAAAAAGTCGATTAATCGATTAGTCGAAAGTCGATTTACTTATCCCTACAGCCAGCCTGACAGACACGCAGACGGACGGGCGGATATTTGTAAATGAGTCCAGTTTGTCTGAAACGGATGTGGTCCAAAGAACCATGGAGTATAAAACCAATATTTCGATGAGGCACAGGTTACGTCGGTGGACATACATACAATTTTATGGAATTTTAACTGTATTTACATTAGAACTCTTTACCGGATTAATCTACTTTATAAAGATTTTTTAACATGAACAATGTAAACGCACTATTATTTTATTTGAAGTTGATAAATTATAATTTGATAACCCTTAATCAATTTCTATGAAACTACCTTCCACAATTATGCCATAATAAAATACATATTTAACAGGGTTGCCATTATCTATTTTTCAAATGAGACTACCTTCCATATTTGTGCGTTGCGATTTTTGTGCTTTTAGGAGAAGTGAAGATATTTTAGTGCCAAATCTGGGTTTTTTTTTAATGATATCGATTTGTCATAATCTTTCAAACAATTAGACATATTGAGTGGATTTAATTTTGTATTGCAAATTGATGATATAGCTGCATCTAAATCGGAAAAAAGTCACATCACGATTGAACGCCATGAGTTCCCATCTCTGATTTATGTGTTTAACAGAACGGGGTGTTTGCTTATATGCGTGCTTTTTTACAATTTACTCCAAACATATGCTCACAAATTCGTATCTTTATTTTTGTTCAAGGCTCTCAGTCAGTGAACATTCTGGGAGTACTAAAATACGTAAAGAATCACCATAGCAAAACAAAATAGAATGAAAGCACGCGCAGAAAATACTTATAATGCCGATAGTAGCTACACGTGTTGCCATTGTTATTGAGTTAGTTAGACGACATCGAAGAGATTTGTAGATACAAAATAGTGGTGTTGCCACGAAGAGACGCCAAAAAGAGTCACCATAAATTTTTACATTTGAGATGCGTAAAGTTTTGTTTTTTACATTTCGCTCTTAATTCCGTGTGTTATGTTCACATTCTGTTATGGTCGATTTTTCTTTCTGAATGTATCTAAGAGATATTCGTATACAACTCTCAAACGTTTATTTGCTTTGAGATATATTGTATTTAATTGTTCTTGTTGTTACGAAAGCTGGTGAATAAAACATGTGTACGGGTGTTTTCGGCCATCTCGGTTGGCCTTTCTCGCGGAGTGTTCGTGTGTATGATGTTCTTGTTATTATGGCCTTATTTGTTTCGTATATTTATAGCCAAAAAAGAAAATGCTTTAGAATTTTCTCTCGTTGGTGGGGTAATTAAACAACAGTTCACAACTTTGCTGGCAGTTTACCAACAGCCCCAGTGGCCCAATGGATACGGCATCGGCCTCCTAAGCCGGGGATTGTGGGTTCGAGTCCCATCTGGGGTAAAGACATGTGAGATTTTTTGTGAAATCTTTAACATAAAAACATAATCTTTAGAATCTTGTTAAGAATGTAAAATATTGATATTTATGTGCTTGTTATTACTCATTAACAGTGTAATAATAATAAAATAACAAATTATTGAATGATTGAATGACAATTGTTAATTTTTTTCTGGACTATATTAGCATCTTTAATTTTTATTACGACTCTATGGTAATTGGGTGATAGTTGTTTGTGATATTTTTACAAATTTGCATATCCTTTACTTTAAAATAACGTCCATATAAGGATTCATCACCAGCCCCAGTGGCCCAATGGATACGGCATCGGCCTCCTAAGCCGGGGATTGTGGGTTCGAGTCCCATCTGGGGTAAAGCTTGTAAGATTTTTTATTCACAATTATGATATTAATTACCCTATGTAGAGTTTAAAAATAGAGCAGTGTAAACGATGCATAAGGTGTGGAAGATGAGATACGCCCGACGCAGAACTAAACGTAACCTACCACTTTGCTATTATATGCATGAATAAAATATGTTTATCATTTGTTTCTCTCATATTTTGCAATTAAGATTACAGTAGACCACGGATATAAGAACATCTTATATAAGAAAAACACGGACATAAGAAAAGGTTACACCCATATAAGAATGCGTTTTATTATTTAAAATACATTCATATAAGAAAAACCCGCTTATAAGAACAAATTTCTCGATTTTTTTTTTTTTTTTGATATTCTTATATCCGTGGTCTACTGTAATTACAGATTCGAGAAATTCCTAACATGTATGTATTTGCTAGAATTTCGGAAATGTTGTTATTTTTCTTAAAAATCTCCAAAAAAGATTATTTATTTTATGTAAATTGTTTCGAGACGTTAATAAGTCTTTCAAACGACTACCTTTATATTATGAAACACGTGGAACCGCAAATTTTAATAAAAGTCTCCGTCCAAATGGTTGGTATGCAAAAATACATAACAAAGATAAATACCATATTTGGAGGAATTGCAAATTCGGTAAACAAATTTTTTGAAATTATAAAACTTACGGGCTCAAACTACGCAATTGAATAGTGTCTTTTCTCACAAAACTTTATCCCTGACAATGTAAACAGAAATATTGGAAATTAAATAAAGGAACATTTTTAAATCAATAAATAAAAACATCTTTCACTGACCTTAAGCCGAAATAAATCAACCAACAATTTTCGAACATCGATTTTGAAAAAACCACAGCGTCAGCAGAAATAAAATCATGGCTTTGTATAGAGATAAATCGACTTTCGACTAATCAATTAATCGACTTAAAAAGTCTAAAAGTCGAAGTCGACTTGTGATCTTTGAGGAAATTTCAATTTTCTTCATTAATACTTGGTTTATGCTCAAAAATCCATAAATTTCCAAAAAATTACATATTCCAGAAGTTTATTTCGTCGGATGACAACATATCATATAAAAAATACAATTTTATTTTTTTATTTTGCATTAGTCGGTAAAAGCCGAACATCGATTTTTAGCATCCCTAGCTTCGAAATCAAATACAAATCACAAGTTGTTCTTATTTACACCTTGTGGCGCAGACATGAATCTAGATAAATCTTAAAAATATGGTCCAAAAGAGGTTTTATTATCTGTATGTCGCTCTTGTAGCAATCTTTAAATAATCCTTAAATATTTCAACCGAATCCGGTAGCTCTTCATCATCTAAAATGTACACGAAATTTATTAGTGTACATAAATGTAAGGTTTTTTGAGCGAGGATCGGAAAAAATGTGAAAAGGAGCTGAAAACATTCGAATACTGATTTCTTATTTTCGAGGACCATATCTAAAATCGTATGAGAGATATTTTTGTAAAATATGTGGAGATCGAAAAATGTCGTCTTCTAGAGTTTTTCCATTCAAGGAAATAAATACGAAAATGATACACAAGAAATCGAATGCATATTATCTTAAAAATAAATGCATTTTATCACACCATGACCCAAAACCTTGACCTTATCCATAAGCGAAATAAAAACGCACACAGATGAATATTTTGCAAGTAAGCCTCAACAATTTTGGAAATAGGGCATAATGAGGCTTCCTGAGAAATGGAAGAAGGTTATAGAACAGAACGGTTCATATACAACACAATAAATCAACCTCTAACAACAAATATAGTGTATTAATTTCGCATCAAAAAAGGGAAGAAACTTATGGGGCAACCTAATATATATCCAAACAAAATTCGGCATCTGTAAAAACAAAATGTGTGTTACTTGAAATCGGACGAAATTATATATTGGAAATAATATTTTTATGTGTATCGGTGTATAGCTTACTTAACAAATATCGTACTGGACTTTATTGAGAAGTCTTTGCTAAATGGTGCTATGTGGCAAATCTGAAGAACTGTGTACTTATCGAGAATACAATTGTAATAAATAACCCCGCTAATTGAAGTCCCATACAAAGTTAATGAATTAAATTAATTCGATATTTGTACTAGACAAACGGAAGCCCTAAGAGATCATATCTTGCACATTACCAAATATTCTATACCCGTTCCTAATATTTGGCAAGCTAATCTAATAACTAACCAGTAAGGAAAGTAGTAAAGTCGGACGGTGCCGACTATATGATACCCTTCACCATTTTGGGAGTATTCAACAGATGAATCCAGACGTCGCATTTTAAAAGGTCCATCAACATGAAATTGGATCCATAAACATAATTTTTTCATTTGGTCTGATATATCATAATCTGAACCGATTTCAACGATTGCATGAAATTTAACACACATCATTCGAGACCTAATTCATTATGCTGCACCAAATTTCGTGCAAACCGAAAGATATTAAGGGACTTTGGTACACCATTTACCTTAAATTGGACGAAAATATATATGGGAGCTATATCTAAATCTGAACCGATTTTCAGGAAACTTAACACACATCAATCTATACTTCATTCAGTACGCTATACCAAAATTCGTGCAAATCAAAAGATTTGCAGGGACTTTGGTGGAACATTTACCTAAAATCGGGCGAAACTATATATGGGAGCTATATCTACATCTGAACCGATTTGTATGAAATTTAGCACACGTCATTCTACACTTAATTCAGTACGCTATACGTAAATTAGTGCAAATCTAATGATTTTCAGGGACTTTGGTGCACCATTTACCTAAAATTGGGCGAAACTATATATGGGATCTATATCTAAATTTGCACCGATTTTCACGAAACTTAGCACATGTCATTCTAGACTTAATTCAATACGCTATGCGAAAATTCGTGAAAATCGAATGATTTTCAGGGACTTGGGTCCACCATTTACCTAAAATCGAGCGAAACTATATATGGGAGCTATATCTAAATCTGAGCCGATTTTCACGAAACTTAACACACATCATCCTACACTTAATTCAGTACGCTTTACCAAAATTCGTTCAAATCAAACGAAATGTAGGGACTTTAATAGAACATTTAACTAAAATCGGGCGAAACTATATGTGGGAGCTACATCTAAATCTGAACCGATTTGCACGAAATTTAGCACAGGACATTCTACACTGAATTCAGTACGCTATGCCAAAATTTGTGCAAATCTAATGATTTTCAGGTACTTTGGTGCACCATTTAGCTAAAATCGGGAGAATCTATATATAGGAGCTATATCTAAATCTGAACCGATTTTCTCCAATTTCAATAGGCTTCGTCCTTGGGCCAAACCAATGGGCTGTGCCAAATTTCATCCAATTCGGATCATAAATGCGACCTGTACTTTGCTAACAAAAATACATGGACGGACGGACAGACGGACATGCATAAATCGACTCAGAATGTGATTTTATGCATATTCTCGAAAGGAACCATGGGTCTATCTCGATTCCTTTTGCCTGTTACAAACATATGCACAAAGACATAATCCTCTGTACAGTGTGGTGAAGGGCTTAAAAATAAACATAAATATGTCACCGTAAGCATAAGAGTAGCATACTTCTAGGCGTCTGTTTCGATTTTTCACTTTTAATAATTAAGAAATTTCTAACAATCGATTACAAAATTATTCCAATGCTTACCAAACTGTAGTATTTGCAGTGATTCAAAACTGAAAACTATGTTCGATGACTATGTGGCCGCATGGGTTGAAATAGAATCTTTAGCCACCATCAACTTACCCAAAATATGCCTCTTTATGGAGGCTATGCTAAATTTTCAAAGTTATTTACTAAATATTGAGAGTTCGGGATTGCAACAGAATGACGGACATGGCTAAATCGGCACAGAAATCGGATCAAGAATGTATTTACTTTAATGCGGTGCTGACTGTCCAACAACTATGCATATTTTTGGGGGTAACCTGATGAATGGCAAACATGAGAGGCTACACTATCAAACAAGCAAAAGTTGGGCAAGAATGCCGTTCGAAAGTGCTAGGTGTACAATGCTTCGATCTTCGACCAATATTTCGTGGTTTTCCAAACGGGATGGCAAATTTAATATTCGTTTCAACTTATAGTGGATGGTATTAACAAGTCGTTAACACAAGTAAAAAAGTGTCAGTCGGTGTTGCCTTCCGATATATACCCTAAGCCTATGGTTTGCCTATGGAGGTCTTCAGAATTACACACAGGTTTTATTATCCGCTTTATATAATTTATGTTTTTATCAAAGAGGGTTGAGATTGGCCAAATCGGTTATTCAAGTTAATAATAGTTACAAGTTGTTAAAATACTGACCCTTTTTGGGGGAGAACTTGATCTAGGCTTTGTAAAGATAATAGATAGTGCAAAGTTTGGTTCAATTCGGACATTACTTTCGCCAAATATGGGATTTATAAATACTGAAATTTTTTTTGGAAGTACTAAAAGGAGTGGACCAATGGGACCAATCCGATCATAGGACTTCATATACGCTTGGTAAAAGTAATAGGTTGTAAAAAGTTTGGTTAAAATTGGATAGTAGGTTCGCGTGATATTATATAACAATTTTTGCACAACGTTGATCATTTTGTGGGGGATTTATCTGAAGGAGTGGACCAATGGGTCTCATATTTGGATTTTATCTAGGTTTTATAGAGGTAATAAGTTGTGCAAAGTTTATTTAAAATTGGACATATTGTTCGCATAATATGGGATTTATAAATATTGGAAATTTTTACTATTTGTGGGTGGAGGTACGAGAAGGAGTGAACCAATTGGTACCCTCTTCGAACTTGTTATAGGTTTGGTAAAGTTGTACAAAATTTGGTTAAAATCGGATAGTCCGTTCGCATCATATTATAAAATTGTTTTTTTTTTTTTTACTAGAGGAAGTGGACCGATATACCCCATCTTCGAACTTAAACAAAGTTTGGAAGAAATATCAAGATGTGCAAAGTTTGGATGAAATCGATTATTCCCTTCGAGAGTTATAGTGCGCAACAGCCGGCCAGACGGACGGACATTTGTAAATCGACTCCAAATTTTCTGAAACGGATTTAGTTGAAAGATACATTTGGGGATAAAACCAATATTTCTGCGGGAATCATTCTCACAATCCACTTCCAAATAGAAGTGAGTGTGGGAGATTCACTTCTCTTACAATCCTTAACGACTATTTGAAAAAAAAAAAACAAATGAAACCAGTAAGGAAAGTAGTAAAGTCGGACGGGGCCGACTATATGATACCCTTCACCACTATGGGTATATTAAACCGCATTATTAACATGAAATTGTATAAAATAAAATATGTGATATTTATCTAAATGTGAATCGGACTACCTTCTTTGTTTACAATTTAACATCTATCCATAAACATGTCATTCGTTTGGGACAAAAATATGAAAATCGACTTCAAACAAATATCAATAGGTCATCCGTTGGGCTATGTCTGTACTTCTAGAAAACGTAACTACTCAATATTGTACGTTGTGCAAAATTTGATGTCAATCTGACAAACATGAGGAGTTTGATGTACAATTTACTTAAAATCGGACGAAAATATATACCCAAATATGAAACGATTTCAACGAAACTTGTCACAGGTTAAGATATACTAATTTCGGTACGTTTATATATTGGTTTCTTGGTGCGTCAATTACTTCATATCAGCTATATGTAAATCTCAACCGATTTTTACGAAACTTGGCACACACAATTCTGGACTAAATTCAGTACGTTATGCAACATAAGAACTTTGGCACATTATTTAAATTAAATCGGACGAAAAAATATATATCTAGATCTGAACCGATTTTCATGAAACTTGGCAGACATCGATCTAGGCTCAATTCAATACGTAATGCCATGGGAGATATATAGGGACTTTGGTGCACCATTTACATGATATCGGACGAAACTATATATGGTAGCTATATCTAAATCTGGGCCGATTTTCATGAAACTTGGCAGACTTCATTCTAGGCTCAATTCAGTACGTTATGCCAAATTTCGTGCAAATCGAAAGATATATAGGGACTTTGGTGCACCATTTACCTGAAATCGGACGAAACTATATATGGGAGTTATATCGAAATCTGAACCGATTTTCTCGAAACTTGGCACACATCATTCTGGACATAATTCAGTACGCTATGCCAAAATTCGTGCAAATCGAAAGATTTTCAGAGACTTTGGAGCACCATTTACCAAAAATCGGACAAAAATATATATGGGAGCTATATCTAAATCTGAACCGATTTTCTCGAAACTTGGCATACATCATTCTGGACATAATTTAGTACGCTATGTCAAAATTCGTGCAAATCGAAAGATTTTCAGGGACTTTGGAGCACCATTTACCAAAAATCGGACAAAAATATATGTGGGAGCTATATCTAAATCTGAACCGATTTGTCCCATTTTCAATAGGGTTCGTCCTTGGCCAAATAAATGAGCTGTACCAAATTTCAGCCTAATCGGATTATAAATGCGACCTGTACTTTGTTTACAATTTAACATCAAAAGACAGACGGGCGGACGGACGGACGGACGGAGAGAAAAAATTGGGGGTACCCTTATATGGGGGCTACCCGAAAAAATTGACTTATATTATAATTTTTAGTAGAGAGTTTTGTTACCCAATAATAACCCAATGTACCAAATTTCAGCGAATTCGGTAGTAAAATGCGCTCAAGAACCCCAAAATACCGAAAATTGGGGGTACACTCATAAGGGAGCTGTGCCCAAACTTGGACCGATATAGCCCATATTCGAACTTGACCTGCCTGCAGACAAAAGACGACTTTATTTTGGCGATCAATGTTTCAGAGGTCTATCTTAAATATTGCAATTTTTATTGTGGTTTCAACACACGACAGACAGACATAGAATTTTATTCTGGTGAAGAATATATACATATACTTTGTCGGGTCTGCGGATGAAATAAGAATTTGAAAATTTTATTGCATATACACTGGTGGCCAAAACTAAAGGAACTGCAATTGCAAACTGAATATATGACCTGTAACTTTATTGAAATTAAATTTATAGTGAAAGTTTTTTTCAGAAATAAATAGGTAATTTAATTGAATTTTGCAATCCCCGGTCAGGGTATTATAGCTTTGTGCAGCCCCAAAAGTTTGTAACGCCGCGAAATATTGGTCCTAGACATGTCTAGTCGATCTAGACATGTGTGTCCGTACGTCCGTCCGTTATAATTTGGAAACACGATACAGGCCACAGTTATGGACCAAATTTTGCATGTAGGATGGGTTCTGGCCAATGAAGATCCATATTGTTTTTGGAAAAGATCGGTTAATATTTAGGGGATGAAATGGACCAACAACTCCAGAGGCCGCAATTATGGCCCAAACACCGAGAATTTTTGTATGGAGAAGGGGATCGGGCCAAAGAATGAGCATGCCTGTTTTGATAAAGATCGGTCTATATTTAGCTGGTCAAATAGACCCTGACTTTTGTGTGAAAAATGACAAAATAAAGTGCTGATCGTTTTGAAATGTTCCATGAGGTTCCAGTTATGGTCAAGGACAACGCCTAAAATGTTAGGTGCTGATCAGATAATAATTTTTCGGATGAAGTGGACCGAAAACTTAATTATTTGTACTTCTCGAGTCGAAAGCCGAACATCATAACACAACCCACTGTGAAGAGAATCTGGACAAGTAATTAGAGGGGCTGTACGGATTATTAGTAATATTTGCTGACCTCTAGCCAGTCAAAAGTGTGCAAATATCGCGAAATATTGCCCAATCTCAGAATATAGAACCACAGAAAGTTAGATTTTCATGGAAGTTGTGTAGGGTATCGTATGGTCGGCCCCGTCTGACCATACTGCTCCGCTCACTGGTTTTTAATATGTATACCAAATTTTCTTTAAATTGTTCGCTTAAAATGAAGTCCATACAATACGCATTCTAGCCACTTCATACGACTTAAACTTAGAATATTTGACACAGTTAAAAGTTTTGCAACTGTAGGTCATACACAAGATTCAATTGAATTAAATTTTTACTATGCTAGGCGAATTTAAGTTTATTAACTAATTTTTGGTATTTGCTTTCTCTAACTAGATGAAATTTTCTAAGGCTTATTGAAAAAAATCAAGCATTTTCAAGCTTTCAACAACAGCGGTTTTGCTTATCATAATTATAATTCCTTTTTTTCTCATTATTGTTGTTATATAAACCCCTAAGAAAACAATGAAGCTGGTCCCTTGTTACCTGCTGTAAAACAAAAGCAAAAACAATATCTGGCTGAAAAAGCAGCAAGGTTAACTAAACTTATAAAGCGTCTGCCAAGATAATCATCCCTTAGAAAATATGCTAGCCTTCGGGCTATGAAAATCCTTTTATTGTTAAGTTTGCCTTTTTTCTATTAAACATTACTTTCATTCTTTTAAATAATTTACAATTTTCTTACTCTACTTCGAAATTTCTTGAGAACAAAAGGAAAAAAATGTTCCATGTCTAAGAAAAAATTCCACAGAAGGGGGAAGGGGTGCTATTTCTTTTTTCTGCTTCATATTTTCCACTTTTGTGCGTATAAAACTACTAGAAATTTGTTGAATTTTTTTCATCTGCTATTTTCTCAGTTTTAGGGTAGAATGCCGAACACTTGATATTCAGAAATTCTTGTTTGTCGAAAAAATGTTGAAGCTGTTGTAATGCGAGTGTGAGTGTTTTTAAAGACTAGAGTACCATGAATTGGCATTCTTTAGTTTGGTATTTTTTGTTGTTGTTTTTGGGTAAAATGACTTACCAGATTTTTTTTCTCATTTTAGGGTCTGATATAGTTGTCACTTGTTTGCTCAAGGCAAACATTTAATATAATATCAACGTTTGCATATTTTTCCATCGTAATCTTAACATCAGTTATTTTATTCGGTATTTACCTGTAAAGAGAATCAAAAAAAGAATGTGAATATTAAAATCAATTTTTGGCACATAAAATGTTAGGTTAGGTAAATGGAATTTTAAGGGGATATTGGGACAATCTTTGAATGGCATATTTAAGTTTTTTTTTAAGGAACGAATGCAGGCGATGATTTTTTTAAAGAATATTTTTTCCATGGCCTATTATAAGGCGTGGATTTATTAAAAAATATTTTCTTAAGGACCAAAAAACCTAAGGCGTGGATTTATTAAAGAATATTTTTTCAAGGCCTACTATAAGGAGTGGATTTATTAAAGAATATTTTTTCAAGGGCCAACTGAGGCGTGGATTTATTAAAGAATATTTTTCAAGGTCCAACTGAGGCCTGGATTTATTAAAGAATATTTTTTCAAGGCCTATTATAAGGCCTGGATTTATTAAAGAATATTTTTTCAAGGCCTATTATAAGGCGTGGATTTATTAAAAAATATTTTTTAAAAGGATGCGTCGTGTCTTATCCTTAATTTGGACCTTCTTGGTGGATCAAATTTGGTCCTTCTTGGTGGATCAAATTTGGTCCTTCTTGGTGGATCAAATTTGATCCTTCTTGGTGGATCAAATTTGGTCCTTCTTGGTGAATGAAATTTGGTCCTTCCAGCCTTGTTGACGGATGTGATGTCTCATACGTATACTGATACACATACGTGTCTTATCCTTAATATGGACCTTCTTGGTGGATCAAATTTGGTCCTTCTTGGTGGATCAAATTTGGTCCTTCTTGGTGGATCAAATTTGGACCTTCTTGGTGGATCAAATTTGGTCCTTCTTGGTGGATCAAATTTGGACCTTCTTGGTGGATCAAATTTGGTCCTTCCAGCCTTGTTGACGGATGTGATGTCTCATACGTATACTGATACACATACGTTTTCCGCTTGCAATTTTAAACACTATTTCAAAAGTTGACAAAAATTATGTTTGCTTTTCTCAACTGTCCCAAATGGCTTAACTTAAAGCCTTATTCCCTATGGTATATAGTGAAACAGGAAGAAAAATGATTCTCCTTTCTTGTTTTTCATTAAAAATTAAACTTTCTACATGACACTGACATCAATGGTAGCTAATGTTATAGACAAACAGGAAACCCACCCTCAAAGCATAAATAAAACAACAACGGCAACAACCCATAAATATCCAAGGAAGCATACAAAAACAAAATAGGAAAATAGCGAATAAACTTTTGTTCTTTTTCTACATTAAAGGCCACAACTTTAAACGATTAGAAAAGTTCTCTCTCTGTTCATACTTTGTTTGTTGTTTGATACCATATCAAACTTTAAGTTGAAACACAACGTTGGTTACGTTTAGAAGAAGGAAGCGACGTTGGATGGATGATTGTTATTGCGTGACCTGTGAGAAATGTTTGATCGATGCGATTGTCCAAGGTTTTTTTACGGGATAAATGTTTTTAAGGACTTTCCGTGCATTTTTTTAAATTAAATATTTTTAAAGACTTTCCAGAGGCGTGGATTTTTATACACTTCACTAATCTGTGGTACAGGGCATTATGTCTTTGTGCATATGTTTGTAACAGGCAAAAGGAAGCGAGATTTTCACATGGTTCCTTTGGGACATGCATAAATCGACTTAAAAGTGATTATATGCATGTCCGTCTGTCTGACCATGTTAAATTGTGAACAACGTACAGGTCGCATTTTTCATTCGAATTGAATGAAATTTGGCACAGCTTCTTTATTCGGCCCCAGGACGAACCCTATATATATTTTCGTCCGATTTTATGTAAATGGTACACCAAAGTCCCCATATATCATTCGATTTGCACAAAATTTGGCATAGCGTACTGAATAAGGTCTAGAACGATTTATTATAAATTTCGTGAAAATCGGTTCAGATTTAGATATAGCTCCCGTATATATTTTCGTCCGATTTAAGGTAAATTTTGCACGGAAGTCTCTATATATCCTTCGATTTGCACGAAATTTGGCATAGCGTACTGAGTAGGGTCTGGAATGATATGTGTAAAAATTCTTGAAAATCAGTTCAGATTTAAATACAGCTCCCATATATATTTTCGTCCGATTTTATGTAAATGGTGCATGGAAGTCTCTATATATTCTTCGATTTGCACGAAATTTGGCACAGCGCACTTAATTGGCTCTAGAATGATGTGTGGTAAGTTTCGTTAACATCGGTTCAGATTTAGCTATAGCTACCATATATATTTTTGTCCGATTTTATGTAAATAGTGCACCAAAGTCCCTATATATCGTTTGATTTGCACGAAATTTGACATAGCGTCCTGAATTGAGCCTTGAATGATGTGTGGTAAGTTTCGGAAAAATCAGTTCAGATGAAGGTATAGCTCCCATATATATTTTCGTCCGATTTTATGAATATGATGTACCAAAGTCAATATATATCTTTCGATTTGCACGAAATTTGGCACAGCGCACTTAATTGACTCTAGAATGATGTGTGCTAAGTTTCGTTAACATCGGTTCAGATTTAGCTATAGCTCCCATTTATATATTCGTCCGATTTTATGTAGATGGTGCACCAAAGTCCTTATAAATCGTTAGATTTGTACGAAATTTGGAACATCGCACTTAATTGAGTGTAGCCTCCATATATATTTTCCCCCGATTTAATGTAAATGGTGCACCAAAGCCCCTATAAATTTTCCGATTGGCACGAAATTTGGCAAAACGTTCTTAATTAAGTTTAGAATTATGTGTATTAAGTTTTGGACAAATTTAAAGATGATTTGTCTGTTCTATCTACAGCGCTTCTTGTATGTTAAAATGGTTAAAATTAGATAGATATTCCTACGGATTTTTGGTTTTTTTGGGTTTCCAACGGGCAGAAAATCGTAAGAAGTTCGTCCCGCCGAATTTAACTAGCTTTGCCGTTCAAAACTTTCCCAATCTCCTATTTCACATTGTTCTTCATCTTTCCTTCCTTTAGCTATATGGCACTCCTAAGTAATTACTAAAATTTCGCCTCCTGATTGTTTTGTTTCGCTTCTCAGTTGTTCTCTAGTTTCTATCGCTGACACATTTGAGAGAGATTCACAATCTTTTAATTCGAAAGTTTAAACAACAATTGTTAGTTAACCTTTAACAGTTTCATTTTTCATGTCATTGCACAATGAAAAGAAGAAGATTGTATCTGTGTCTGTCGTTCGGTCGCATGTCGTCTTAATTTTCCGTGTCATTAGCCAGCCTCTCCATTGAGAGTTGGTTGGTGTGTTCTTTTGTTTTTGTTGTTCCATCACGTTGTTGTTAACATAGTTGCAGTAGTCGTTCGTCCTTTCTTTCTTCCTTCCTCTTTTGTTATTTCGTTAGTTAAGCAAATAAATGAAATGTCAACGTAATAGGGAGACGGACGGGCGGACAGCCAGACAGACGACACTTTAGAGTCGCAATAACTTTTTGCGAAATCCCCAACCGCACGAGCATTTAAAAATTTTCCACCATTGGTGTCTGCTGGCGGTTAAGTAGGTGTATCCACGTGTATGTGTGAAATTATTTAAGTTGGTGTTTAAAAAAAAATCAAATTGTCAGTTACTTAAAAGTGACAATCAAAATGACAATTAAAGAAAGAAACTCAGATGAGGGACCAAACTTTTTATTGAGACACTTTTAAAAATATGAATATTACAACAAATATGTTAAGTATTTAAGATACCCTCGACGAGAAAAAATCTAGTTGTGTGTAACTACAGGCCTCATTTTTAAACAGATTGCCAAGTTTCTAATTTGTGATCGAGTGTTAATTTTATTATTCATTTAGCGTTCGTCAGTAACGCTATTACCAACCGAAGTGATTATAATTTGGCATATTGATTCTCAGAAGGAAAAAAATCACCTCCGAGAAAATGTTTATTATAGGTTCATGTTTTGACATAGTACTCCATATAAGGTTTGCATCATTTTAGAATTTTTGAAGTAATTTCGCACTTCGATCTCACAGGTGGTAATAACCTTCTGACTGACTTAACAATTCATCAACGCCCAGACGAAACGTCTGAAGCTATAATCTTGAAATTTGGTGAACCGGTAGAGCTAGAACTCTGGAACTTGGAATGAGAGTCACTATGTATTCGAAAAGTAGTAAAATGTACTAAATTTTGTACAATTTTGTAGCATGTGAATGGAATTTGGAAATAAGATTACTGTTGGCGTGTAGGATTGAGTTATGTAGATCTTTTGGAAATTCGTACTTATGTGTACTGAATTCGGTACAATTCAAATTATGGGTGAACCCTGTTGGGGTGTAGAATCGGGATATGTAGAAAGTTTTGGAAATTTTTACCAAATGATACAAAATGTGTATTTGAGTGGACCGATAGAGCGGGAATCTTGAAATTTGAAGTTAGGATCACTGTTGGGGTGTAGGATTGGGATATGTTGAAATTTTTAAAAATTTGTAAAAATGTGTACTAAATTTGGTACAATTTGAATTTTGGGTGAACCGATAGAGCTGAAATTCTGAAATTTGGAGTTAAGGTCACTGTTAAGTTTTAGGATTGAGATATGTAGGAAGTTTTGTAAATTTGTACTAATGAGTACTAAATGGGACCAAATGTGGATTTGGATGAACCGATAGAGCTGGAATCTTGAAATTTAAAGTTAGGATTGGGCTATGTAGGAAGTTTTGGAAATTTATGCTAATATTTTCTAAATTGTACAAAATTTGGTACAATTATATCTGGGTGTAGCGATCGGGTTGCAAATATGATTTCTATTAGATTTATATTAAAATTTATTAAATATCAGTACCAAATTTGGTAAAATTAAGATTTGAGCGAACGTATGAAGCTCGAATCATGTAGTTTTGAAAATAAGTACTATAAGAGAATAAAGGAACTAAATGGTACTAAAATTGTGATTACACGGTGCAATACAAAAAATCATTACTGGGTAATTCCAACAGATTATGAAAGAGGGTCTAAAAACAGGAGATACGTGCATCGGCGTTTTGAAAGTTTACGTCGGGAGGTAACATAAAAGAGGGGGCAATATTCCCCCTTTTAAAGAAATTTCATCATTTTCGAATTATGATTTCTTGAAATCCTTGCATTTTAGGTACATATATAGTGTCATCGGCGAAATTACTGATAAAATATCGAGGCATATTTTGGTATACAACTTTCACCCTAATCCGTGAAGTGGTCTTTTCGGTCCCCTTTTCCGGGAGTGATTGAAAACTCATTCAAAACGGGGTTAAAGCTGCTCAGAATGTTCTACAGAAATGTTCGCCATAATGTTTTACTATATATCTTCGATGAAATTTAACGAAAGTTATATAAGAAAATTGGTGCACAATTTCTATTAAATCGGACGAAAACTAAGAACACATCATTATACTCTCAATTCAGTACGCTATGCCAAATTTCGTGTCAATCGAAAGATATATAGGGACTTTGGCGCACCATTTACCTTAAATCGAACGAAAATATTTATGGGAGCTATATCTAAATCTGAACCGATTTTCACGAAACTTAACACACATAATTTTTGACTTAATTTAGTACGCTATGCCAAATTTCGTGCAAATCGAAAGATATTTAGGGACTATGGAGCAACATTTACTTTAAATCGGACGAAAATATATATGGGAGCTATATTCAAATCTGAAACGATTTTCACGAAACTTAACACACATAATTTTTGACTTAATTTAGTGCGCTATACCAAATTTCGTGTCAATCGAAAGATATTTAGGGACTATGGAACACCATTTACCTTATCTAAATCTGAACCGATTTTCACGAAACTTAGCAAACGTCATTCTAGACTTAATTTAGTGTGCTACATCAAATTTCGTGTCAGTCGAAGGATATATAGGGACTTTCGTTCACCATTTACATTAAATCGGACGAAAATATATATGAGAGCTATGCCTAAATCTGAACCGATTTTCAGGAAACTTAGCACACATCATTCTAGACTTAATTTAGTTTGCTACACCAAATTTCGGGTCAGTTTCAGCAGTTTTGAACACTTTGACTTCATCCATTAAAACAGTAATAAAAAATATTTAACAAATTTTATGAAGCCTGAAAGAAAAAAGTGTTCCAAGATGCCCCCTCTCCCCTACGCTATGCCAAATTTCGTGTAAATCGAAAATATATATGGGAGCTATATCCAAATCTGAAATAATTTTCTTCAATTTCAATAGGGTTCGTCATTGGGCTGTGCCAAATTTCATCCAAATCGGATCATAAATGCGACCTGTACTTTGTTTACAATTTCACATCTAGAGACGGACAGGCGCACGGACATGCATACATCGACTCAGAAAGTGATTCTATGCATATTCTCAAAAGGAACCGATAATCCGACAGCTGTCAAGAACTGCATTTACGATTCTAAGATTAGGGCATCTAGGGCAAGTTTCTCTCTTGTAAGACTCGATGAATGTGCCGAACAACATAGTTCCTTAATTTTTTAATCTAATGCTAGAATTTGTTCGATTGAAGTTATATACTTCTAATTAAATATGCTAATTTAAACCTCTCAGTCATTTAGAATTATCTCTTTCTCTCTACTAACAAATCATTGTCACCGTCATTTTAATAATTAATACAAAGCTAGTCTGATATTCCACTGGTGTTGTCATACAAAATACTCCCAGACTGACCCACCACCTACAACCCCTAGATTTCCACAAATTTAAAATTCACGTCTTTTGTGTGTGTGTGTGTGCAAAAAAATGAAATAACCTTACCTATTCTGTCACTTGCATTTACCGCCATTATTCTTAATCTGTGCTCATAACAAATTAGCTCAAATTATCCTTGTGAATTGTCCAATAAAAAACCAAACACAACATTGTTTCTAGATTTACCTTTCACGCAGCCAAGCAAGTATCCCATCAAATGTGTTCTCGTTTTGGGAGTGAATGGGTGGGTGGTTGTGTGTTACCATAAATCACATGCAACCATAAAGTCACACAATATGAAGAAGGAAATAAAATTAGCAACAACAACGAGAAAACAAACTATGGCAAATTGTCATTAACTTCTAACCTGTTGCTTGCAGAGTGACCCGCAAGAAACACACACATGTACTCTCTTTGGCTTACCCACACTCATAAATGCTGAAATATAATATAGAATTAGACTTTAAAGGAATTCCCTTGAGGAGGACAAGGTTGGAAACATTAATAACAGTCATCGTCGTCATACTCCGTGTAACTCCAGGATGAATTCGAGCAGACACAGGAAATACATGAGTTAACAAACCATGCCATGAGCCTAACAAAAACATCTCGCTCCCCTCCATCTGCTCTCTCATACTCCTCTGGAGAGTAAACAAGCTACTGTTAATGAAAAAGTCAAGGAAACAAAAAATACCAACATTTCAACAATGACCTTATCCCGGCAAAAATTCAAAATAGTACCGACGATGGCTGCTAGCTTGAAAAAATGAATAAAAATAACAATAGAAAGGATATCAGTGTCCTTTATATGAATGAGAGATATGGATATGGAGTGCTATACATTAAAGAGAACATGCAAAAAGTAGTCGTGATGAATGTGAAGAGAGAATAAAAAACGAAAAACACTTGTTGTGCGCAATGTAAACAAACTGTTGATTCACTCACCGACCTTTGCCTCTCACACTCCACCACACCTCCCCGATAGAAACCACAGCTACGACATTTACTACTTCATTTCACAGAAATCCCCCCTTTATTAGCTGACTAAATGGCTGCTTGGTTCCTTTGAAGGATATTGACAAAGAGAGGCAGAGAAGGGGATTTGTGGAGTACTTTATGAATACAATTTTCCCGCTCTTATTGTCTGATGAGTATGTGCGTGCGTGTGTATGCGCCTTGTTTGCCATTCTATGCCTGTTATGTTTATGTTTTTCTATTGGTATTCATGCTCTTTTGTGTTGCTACTGTTATTTTTTTTCTACTGCTACTACAACTTCTTCCTCTCCTTCTTTTCACATTCATTTCAGGTCCTTGTTGTTTTCGAAGCGAAATATGTATCTCCCGATGATGCTTCAGGCAATTTTGAGCCAACCAACTTGATACGCTCCATACAGCAGCAGCACAACATAAGTTGCAGCACACAAAGTTTGGATGATGATCAACAGATGCTACTTGACATCGAACAGAACATAGCGAACCTGGAGCGCACTCTAAATAAAGGTGAACGAAAAGAAATTTTTTAATTTTCAAAAAAAAAAAAAAAAATAATAATAATAGTAAAACGTAACAAGGAAAAATATTCCTTTTAAATTGTTTGGTTGCTTTAACAACATAGAGTACGCGTTTGAAAAAAAAAATATTGTAGCATAGTTTTCATTGAAAAATAAACAAACAAAAAATAGAAGCATACTTTCGCGTAGTTCGCGGAAAATCTATTGAAAACGTGGTTATCGGGTTGAGCAAATAAAAAAATAAATTTTTCGGCAATGAAGTGAAAATTAATTAGCTTCAAATTGGAAAATTTTTTAAAGTGAAAAGTAAAGTGTTTCCTAGAAAATCTAGGATTTTAATCAAATCGCTTTGAAGCATTAATGTAAATATAATTAAATTTTGTGAAAATTAAAATAAAAATTCTGTGGTCATAAGAAAATAAGATAGGAAATATTTAATAAAACAAGTGCAAAAATAGTAGTTACAAAAATATTCAAAAAAATATTACAATGGAATATCCAACAAGAATGCAAAAGAAAACCGTGAGATGTAAGTGGTGATATATTTATGGTATTAAATATTTATTGTTGCATCAAAAAAAAAAAAAAAATAATAATAATTAATTAATTAAAAATATTGAAGGAGTAGTAAATGGTATGGAGTTTCAACTTGTGATTTTTTAGGATTATTTCCAATCACAAATATAATAAATTAATACAATGATATCATAATTTATTTATATCTGAATAAATGTGTGGACAATCCAATAGTGCCAAAATTCTATATGTTTAAAGATGCAAAACAAAGATTTGTGTTAAAACGAAAGAATATAAAAATGGCCTAACTTAAATTTCAAAATCGATGCAGAATTTTAATTTTTGCTGCGAGCTTATCAATACAAACCAGTAAGGAAAGTAGTAAAGTCGGACGGAGCCGACTATATGATACCCTTCGCCACTTTGGGTATATTCAACACATGAATCCTAACAGACGAGGCATTTTTAAAGGACCAGTGAAATGAAATTGAATCCATAAACATGTCATTCTACAATTCATTACGCTGTGCCAAATTTCGTGTAAATCGAAAGATATTAGGGTACTTTGGAACAACATTTATCTAAACCGGACGAAAATATATATGGGAGCTATATCTAAATCTGAACCGATTTTCACGAAACATAACACACATCATTCTAGAACTAACTCATTACTCTGTGCCAAATTTCGTGCTAATCGAAAGATTTTAAGGGACTTTGGTGCACCATTTACATTAAATCGGACGAAAATATATATGGGAGCTATATCTAAATCTGAACCGATTTTCAGGAAACTTAACACACATCATTCTAGAACTAACTCATTACTCTGTGCCAAATTTCGTGCTAATCGAAAGATTTTAAGGGACTTTGGTGCACCATTTACATTAAATCGGACGAAAATATATATGGGAGCTATATCTAAATCTGAATCGATTTTCTGGAAACTTAACACACATCATTCTAGACCTTATTCATTACGCTATGCCAAAATTCGTGCAAATCAAAAGATATATAGGAACTTTGGTACACAATTTACCTTAAATCGGACGAAGATATATATGGGAGCTATATCTAAATTTGAACCGATTTTCCCGAAACTTAGCACACATCATTCTAGACTTAATGGAATACGATATGCTAAATTTCGTGCAAATCGAAGGATATATAGGGACACATCATTTTAGGCCTAATTCATTACGCTGTGCCAAATTTCGTGCAAATCGAAAGATATATAGGGACTTTGGTGAACCATTTACATTGAATCGGGTGAACCTATATATGGGAGCTATATCTAAATCTGAACCGATTTTTATGAAACTCAGCACACATCATTTTAGGCCTAATTCATTACGACTGTGCCAAATTTCGTGCAAATCGAAAGATATATAGGGACTTTGTTGCACCATTTACCTTAAATCGGACGAAAATATATATGGGAGCTATATCTAAATCTGAACCGATTTTTCCCAATTTCAATAGGGTTCGTCCTTGGGCCAAATAAGTGACATATGCCAAATTTCATCCAAATCGGATCATAAATGCGACCTGTACTTTGTTCACAAAAATACATGGACGGACGGACGGACAGACGGACATGCGTAAATCGACTCAGAAAGTGATTCTATTCTGATAGTGATATTCTCAAAACGAACCATGTGTCTATCTCGTTTCCTTTTGCCTGTTACAAACATATGCACAAAGACATAATACCCTGTACCACAGTGTGGTGAAGGATATAAATAGATTATATACTATCAATTTGTTTTTTTTTAATTAAAAACTCCTAAAATGAAATGAAATTAAATTCAAATTATCAAACAAATTAAACATTTTAAAAATGTTTCACAATTTGCAGACATGTATTTTTTGAACACAAATATGCCATAAAATCCTTTTCATTTGTGTTAACATTAACATTAAACATTTCGCCAAAAACCGCACAATAAATATTCACCATTTCACCGAATTTCCCACAAACAATATAATTTGTTTGTCGGGTCTGTCAAAAAGAATGATTTTCGGCAGTTAAAAGAACACAAACAAACATGAGAAACACAATCTACAAATAAATTCATCAAACAAAAGCGGACAAGTGGGTGACAAAAAAGGAAATTTAAAACAAACAAACAAACAAACAAACAATTCTTGGAATATTCCTTTGAAAAATGAAGATATTATATGAAATGTAAAAAATGAGTGTCATTGGATTACATTATGACTTTTGTGGACACAAATCAAATTAAAGGATGAGTTGGGAATTTTTTTTAAAGATAACTCGTGTAAAATCGTAGAAATAAAGATGAGTTTTCGTAAGGGGAAAAATAAACGTTTGTAGCAGTGAAAATGATAGCATCATGATGATAGTATCATGAAGTCATTGAATACTGTACATACCTTTGCAAAATATGATCTTTCTAAAGAGATCCCAAATAAGGATATCTAAAAAAATGAGTTGGCGGTTTCGTCCTATTTTAATGCTTCCGAAAGTCTTTTTAATAAACTTATCTCAAGGAAGGAATTCACATATATTCAAGCAAACGAATAATCTAAGAAAGTAAAAAATGACGTATCCTTACATATCCTTGTCGTGGCAAAATGCCATATACTTTTTTGGTGGGGAAGGCCTTAACATTTGGTAAATGTCCATAAAATTAGGATATTGTTTTAAATATTATTTTATTTTTTTTTTAGAAATAAAAGTTTGATGTTATTTCCTGTACCCTGTTGAGATATTTCACACGAGTACATCAGTCTTTTTCAACAGCATTGTTTCTTTAATAAACATTTCATGCATGCATAATTAATGTAATGAATTGTTCTTAATCGTTTCTTTATTGAATGGCATAGGAGGGCGGAGAAGGGTCTTCATGTTTATGCATGTTTATTTTTTTTTAATAGGAAGAAGGATATCAGGGAGAATTAATTAAAAAACGGCAATATTTTAATTAATTAAAATAATGACTGTTTACCTCCAAAGTTATTAAGCCATGTTAAATTTATGGGTAGAAATTAAATTTCAAAATTATGATACTGACATTTGGAATAATTTACATATTACCAAAAATAAAACCAGTGAGCGGAGCAGTATAGTCGGACGGGGCCGACCATGCGATACCCTACACAACTACCACGAACTCTAACTTTCTGAGGATGTTTATTCCGAGTCTGAGTAATATTTCGTGATATTTGCCCCCTCTTGTCCGATTAGAGGTTAACAACACCTCTTCCTTACTTTTTTCGAATATTCAGTACAATCCTTCTATTTACTTGTCCAGATTACCTTCACGGTAGGTTGTGTTGAGATTTTCGGATTATACTCTACTCGAAAACACACAAAAAATTATGTTTTCGGTCCATTTCATCCCAAAATTTTAATCTGATCATCACCGAAAATTGTAGGCGTTGTTCTTGACCATAACTGGAACTTCATGAAAAATGTCAAAGCCATCAGCGCGATATTTCTCCCTCTAATGTGGTAATGGGTTACTAAATAATATCTGAATACGTAAGCACCTGTAAATATTTGACTGTAACTCCCACATCTGAGTAGATACGTCACTATATTTGGTATCAATTTAAAGGAAAACCACTCCTCTTGGATATGCTATCAACTCCTGGGGTCTACATCCTCCAGGAGTAAATATATATGCCATAGAATACAAATTTTGTCATTTTTCACACAAAAGTCAGGGTCCATTTGACCCGCTAAATATTGACCGATCTTTATCAAAACATGCATGCTTATTCTCTGGCCCGATCCCCTTCTCCATGCAAAAATTCGCGGTGTTTGGGCCATAATTGCGGCCTCTGGAGCGACCAGAAAAACCGACAAAAATAATGTTTTTGGTCCATTTCATCCCCTAAATATTAACCGATCTTTTCCAAAAACAATAGGGGTCTTCATTGGCCAGAACCCATCCTACATGCAAAATTTCGTGAAGTTTGGTCCATAACTGTGGCCTGTATCGTGTTTACAAATTATAATGGACAGACGGACGGACGGACGGACACACATGTCTAGATCGACTCAGCTAATCGAGATATGACGATCGGTATACTTAAAGGTGGGTCTAGGACCAATATTTCGCGGCGTTACAAACATTTGGGGCTGCACAAAGCTATAATACCCTGACAACATAGTTGTGTAGGGTATAAATACAACAAAGAGGACCAATACAAGGCGTGGATTTTTTAAAGAATATTTTTCAAGAGGACCAATACAAGGCGTGGATTTTTTAAAGAATATTTTTCAAGAGGACCAATACAAGGCGTGGATTTTTTAAAGAATATTTTTCAAGAGGACCAATACAAGGCGTGGATTTTTTAAAGAATATTTTTCAAGAGGACCAATACAAGGCGTGGATTTTTTAAAGAATATTTTTCAAGAGGACCAATACAAGGCGTGGATTTTTTAAAGAATATTTTTCAAGAATATTTTTTTAAAGAATATTTTTCAAGAGGACCAATACAAGGCGTGGATTTTTTAAAGAATATTTTTCAAGAGGACCAATACAAGGCGTGGATTTTTTAAAGAATATTTTTCAAGAGAATATTTTTCAAGAGGACCAATACAAGGCGTGGATTTTTTAAAGAATATTTTTCAAGAGGACCAATACAAGGCGTGGATTTTTTAAAGAATATTTTTCAAGAGGACCAATACAA
>NW_026886463.1:0-7833 GCF_032173495.1 Musca vetustissima | reverse complement strand
AATGCACCAAAGTCCCAATATATCCTTCGATTTCCACGAAATTTGGCATAGCGTACTGAATTAAGTCTGGAACGATGTGTGTAAAATTTCGTATAAATCGGTTCAGATTTAGATATATCTCCAATATATATTTTCGTCCGATTTTAGGTAAATAGTGCACCAAAGTCCCTATATATCCTTCGATTTGCACGAAATTTAGCACAGCGTACTGAATTAAGTCTAAAAAGATATGTGGTTAATTTCGTGAAACTCTGTTCAGATTTAGATATAGCTGCCATATATATTTTCGTCCGATTTTATGTACATGGTGCACCAAAGTCCCTATATATATTTCGATTTGCACGAAATTTGGCATAGCATACTGAATTAAGTCTAAAATTTCATGAAAATCGGTTCAAATTTAGATATAGCTCCCATATATATTTTTGTCCTATTTTATGTAAATGGTGCACCAAAGTCCCTATGTATCCTTCGATTTGCACGAAATTTGGATTTATAAAAAAAATGTGTCCGAATGCTAAAAACATACTGAAATAATTGTAACCTAACATGTGACAAGATTTGATGAAATCGGTTTAGATTGCGATATTTTGCTTTAAATTTATTTACATAATTTTGTCTCATTGTAAGAAGCAACACTATATCTGACCAAAATTTAGTATAGGTTTCAGAATGACATGTTTTATTTCATGCTAATGGTCCTTCAAAAATGTGACGTCTGTTAGGATTCCATCTGTTGAATATTCCCAAAGTGGTGAAGGGTATCACATAGTCGGCCCCGTCCGACTTTACTACTTTCCTTACTGGTTTGATATTACATATCTCGAGTAAAATCGAATGAAGAATAGTTTTCTAAAACACTTCGTCATTTTAACTCCATTCCTTGCGTGTCCTTTCCGTCCTTCATTTATTGAATTGGACTCCAGTTATCAAAAGATGTGGTTTTTCGTCCTCGCAATATTCTACCAAAATTTTGCTCATAACATTTTAAGTTCGAGAAATAGATATTTATGTAATGGTCTATTCTTAATTGTATCCGTTTTTGCCACTAAAACCCTATATGTATGTATTTCAATAAATTCAGTATACATTTCTTATTATGAAGAACCTTTTAATGGTCTCCGAACTTTGATGTATGGATATATTTTTACTTCGAGGATTTTCATATACTCACAAACGTCTTTCATTCCACCGACCAACGAACGTAATCAATAGCTCACATATATCCAGGAATACCAAGTTTAGACTATTCGCTGCTGCTATACGGCATGGCTTGTACCTAACATAATCACGCAAAAGCTGCATGTGCATGTCAAACACAAATGATTCTGCATAATTTGCAGGATATTCTGGCCCGACCCCATAAGCAATGTTAGCTCTAAAACCTAAGGACGCCGGAATCCAAAAGCAGATTAAATTAAGAAAATGAGAAAATATGATCTTAAATTGGACAGATCGTGGGGTACATGAGCATGTGACTCCTATACTTAATTGTGAAAAATCTACAGATATTAATAATTTACATTCATTTACATTGGCACTCATTGATTGTAATTACAGCTGAACATGCATTTTTGTTGTGGAAATTAAAGAATCAGATATTTATACCCTACACAACTATGTTGTCAGGGTATTATAGCTTTGTGCAGCCCCAAATGTTTGTAACGCCGCGAAATATTGGTCCTAGACATACCTTTAAGTATACCGATCGTCATATCTCGACTAGCTGAATCGATCTAGACATGTGTGTCCGTCCGTCCGTCTGTCCATTATAATTTGTAAACACGATACAGGCCACAGTTATGGACCAATCTTCACGAAATTTTGCATGTAGGATGGGTTCTGGCCAATGAAGACCCCTATTGTTTTTGGAAAAGATCGGTTAATATTTAGGGGATGAAATGGACCAAAAACATTATTTTTGTCCCAAAATACTGCGAATTTTTGCATGGAGAAGGGGATCGGGCCAGAGAATAAGCATGCATGTTTTGATAAAGATCGGTCAATATTTAGCGGGTCAAATGGACCCTGACTTTTATGTGAAAAATGACAAAATTTGTATTCTATGGCATATATATTTACTCCTGGAGGATGTAGACCCGAGGAGTTGATAGCATATCCAAGAGGAGTGGTTGGCCTTTAAATTGATACCAAATATAGTGATGTATCTACTCAGATGTGGGAGTTACAGTCAAATATTTACAGGTGCTTACGTATTCAGATATTATTTAGTAACCCATTACCACATTAGAGGGGGAAATATCGCGCTGATGGCTTTGAAATTTGTCATGAAGTTCCAGTTATGGTCAAGAACAACGCCTACAATTTTCGATGATGATCAGATTAAAATTTTGGGATGTGTTTTTTTTTTGTGTGTTTTCGAGTCGAGAATAATCCGAAAATCACAACAAAACCCACCGTGAAGGTAATCTGGACAAGTAATTAGAAGGACTGTACTGAATATTCGAAAAAAGTAAGGAAGAGGTGTTGTTGACCTCTAATCGGACAAGAGGGGGCAAATATCATGAAATATTACTCAGACTCGGAATAAACATCCTCAGAAAGTTAGAGTTCGTGGTAGTTGTGTAGGGTATCGTATGGTCGGCCCCGTCCGACTATACTGCTCCGCTCACTGGTTTTTTTTTTTTTTATATTTGAGAAAAGCAAATTGTGTGAATCTTGTGCTAAAAAATGTTCAAATCACAGATTTAAAGAGCTTAACTACATTTTCAACCTTGCAATTATGTATTCACAATCATGTTAGATGTTAGATGTTTTCACTTATTAGGAAAACATGTATCAAGGCAGCATTGTAGCATTTCAATCATTTTCTAAGATATTGGGGTGGTCCATCATTTTCTAAGATATTGGGGTAGTCCATCATTTTCTAAGATATTGGGGTGGTCCATCATTTTCTAAGATATTGGGGTGACGCATAGTCAACATTATCCGAAGTTACTCTACTATACCTACCTTGCATGCATCTCTAGGATAAACATATTGTGTCAGTGCTTTATGGCATATAAGTATCAAATCATAGCGAGAATGTGTTGATCATACGTCCCAAAAGGCCATTTGTATAGTTCCACTTGTATAGAATGAATGTAAATCACTATCGATACTAAGTCATATATATTATGCATTTGCCACTTGGCACATTCCTTCAATGCTAAACACAATTTAGTAAAATCTACACAAACACAACTAAATGTAAACATGTACATAGTCAAATATTCCTAATACAACATGTTTCACACATTTAAATAATTTAAGAAACATGTTAAATGCACACATTCCTGCTTCGACAATCTTATGAGTTTGAATTGCATATTCCGATATATTATACAGAAACACAGAAATGAAATTCCACATAAATATATTATGCCGTTAACGATAAACAGTTGAGGATATCATTTTCACTTCATTAGTTTCACTTCTGTGCTGAGCTCAGAATTCAAGGTTACACGTGCCAATTGAATAAACCAATCGGGCGCACCTACACTGGTTCTTCATCTGGCATATGGGTAACCACCCTCTAGGCAAATCGTATTGCCGGATATGTTCAACTTCAATAAATAATGAAGGCCGGATAATTTTATTTCCTTTTGGTCGTTGCGATTCGCTGCCTAACTCTGTACCCACATATAAACCAACTGCCAGGATAGTTGCATTGCTTGGTTAACCAAAGAATTTTTTTCCTTTGCTTACCATCGTAAAACTATTGAAGCGCAATTAAAGAAACACCAGTTCTAGTTTTACGATTCATTTTGTTGTTGCTACTGCTACTGTCGCTGTTGGAGGTAGTGTTTCTGTTTTATTGGTTTGCAATTAAAAGTCTCAAAAGGATAAACCATGAAATCTTTTAGAAACCTATTAATGTCCTTGTTCAATATTTGCTTTTCACGTTCCTAATTACTCTGCTACTTAAAGAGTTTAATTAAAGAAATAAATAATATAAAAAGTTCATGGCTCCACGCCATTATAAAATATCGATTAGGTCTACTAAGCGGATTATTAGTGTTAGGAGACGTAAAAAAATTGTAAAAGACACTAAAAGCAGTGGGATATATTTTAAATAAAAATAGAAGGATTTGTTATATGCAATAATATGGAACAATATATAATTTGTATAGTGTATTGTTCCACTTTTTAGGTACGTTTCTTAGAATAGCCTCCATACGGCCTTAGGATAGCCTCATACGGTACTTTGGGCCTTTTGGGTACTTTTGAGTCCTTTTTCTAACGCATTGACTGTAATTTCGTATTTTGGGTCCCCGTAGGGACTGTACCACAGTGTGGTAAAGGATATAATTAAAATAAAAAACAACTCAATTCGAACACTATTGCAAGTATAAGAAAACTCAAAATATTGTTTAATATTTTTACACTACACGGATATGTGCTATACAAAATATCAAATTACAGCCAATTCGATAGAAAAACATGTTCAAAATTTGGGGCTGTCCTGAAACTTGGGTCAATATTTATAATTTTTGATACCGATATGTGTTATTCAATTAAAACCAAATTACAGCAAATTGGCGTAGAAACGTATCCAATTTCCCTGCCGAATATTGGGGGTACCATTATATGGAGGCTACACCAAAACGTGTACCCATATATCGCATATGCAATACCAAACATCCTAGGAGTACTAGCAATGTCAGAGCTCTAGCTTAAATATTGTGCGCTTTCAACAGACGGACAAGCGTAAATCGACGTAGAATTTTATTATTGTGGCGTCTTCGGTGAATATTTTGAGGTGTTGCAAATGGAATGACAAATTTAATACACACTCCACCTTATGGTGGATGTCGAATTCGGTTAAGCGAAAACGCGTAATTTCAGTAAATGTTTTCCCTTATGCAGAATTTTCATCTAAAGGGACTTCGGATAAAAGAAACTTGCTGCACTTAAACGAAGTTTTCAATAAATGTCTGAAAAACGTACATTAATAAAAAATGAAATGATTTTAATAAGAACGTACTTTTTCTGTAGACATATATATGTGCACAATATAGAGATTGCACATACTAATATCTCTCGTTTACAAAAATGATATTTTTCCCTAAGGGGACCACCGGTTTCAAAAAATTTAATTACACCCTACACAACTATGTTGTCAGGGTATTATAGCTTTGTGCAGCCCCAAGAGTTTGTAACGCCGCGAAATATTGGTCCTAGACCCACCTTTAAGTATACCGATCGTCATATCTCGACTAGCTGAGTCGATCTAGACATGTGTCCGTCCGTCCGTCCGTCCGTCTGTCCATTATATTTTGTAAACACGATACAGTCCACAGTTATGGACCAATCTTCACGAAATTTTGCATGTAGGATGGGTTCTGGCCAATGAAGACCCCTATTGTTTTTGGTAAAGATCGGTTAATATTTAGGGGATAAAATGGACCAAATACTTAATTTTTATCGGTTTTTCTGGTCGCTCTAGAGGCCGCAATTATGACCCAAACATCGCGAATTTTTACATAGAGAAGGGAATCGGGCCAAAGAATAAGCTTGCCCGTTTTGATAAGGATCGGTCAATATTTAGCGGGCCAAATGGACCCTGACTTTTGTGTGAAAAATTACAAAATTTTTATTCTATACCGTATAGATTTACCCCTGAAGGACATAGACCCGAAAAGTTGTTGGTATATTCAAGGGCAGTGGTTGACCTTTAAATTGATACCAATTATATGGTCGTATGTACTCAGATGTGGGAATTACACTTAAAAATTTACAGGTGCTTATGTATTCAGATATTATTTAGTAACTCTTTACCACACTACAGGGCGGAAATATAGCGCTGATCGCTTTAAAATTTTCCATGAAGTTCCAGTTATGGTCAACGATAACGCATAAAATTTTCGGTGACGATCAGATAATTACACTGTGCGACACGAAAATTTTTCAGGGGTTCTAATGTACCAATTCTGTTTAGTTGGAGTCCCTGGACCACGAAAATACCTTTGGATTTTCTGGGTCACTTCGAAAATTAATTTTATAACGGTAAATATAGAGAAAAACGTGGTTTCATGGATTTTCAATTTGAAACATGAATAACTTATTTACTTTATAACCGATTTATATCCTTTATCATTTTCGAAAGCTAATTTAATTTTTTCCCCGTAATATAATAAAACTTATATGGTTTGATATCCCAATTTCATCGTACAGTCCGAAGAATAATAAAATTTGTCATTTTATGCGTATTTTTTCACATTTCAACCGCTGTAACTCAGCCAATCCTCAACCGATTTACCAAATATATATCTTGTTTGAAAGGAAAAATTGTACTCTTCGAAATAAAAAAAGAATAATATAAATCCGTTATAAAGTAAATAAGTTATTTCAAATTGAAAATCCATGAAACCACGTTTTTCTCTATATTTACCGTTATAAAATTAATTTTCGAAGTGACCCAGAAAAACCAAAGGTATTTTCGTGGTCCAAAGACTCCAACTAAACAGAATTGGTACATTAGAACCTCTGAAAAAAATTTTTTTTGTTATTTTGTAGCACAGTGTTATAGTGTGATGAAGTGGACCAAAAAACTTAATTTTTTGTATTTTTTCGAGTCGATCTATAGGCTCCAATGGGAATAAGAACAGCACAACACAAGGGAAGGGAATCTGGACAAGTAATTAGAAGGGCTGTACTGAACATTAATAATAATTGTCGGCCTCTAGTTGGTCCAGATGGTTCAAATATCGCGAAATATTTCCCAAGCTCAGAATATAGATCCACAGAAAGTTAGTTTTTCGTGGAAGTTGTGTAGGGTATCATATGGTCGGCCCCGTCCGACTATACTGCTCCGCTCACTGGTTTTTATACCCTTCACCACACTGTGGTACAGGGTATTATGTCATTGTGCATATGTTTGTAACAGGCAAAAGGACACGAGATAGGCCCATAGTTCCTTTTGAGAATATGCATATAATTACTTTCTAAGTCGATTTATGCATGTCCGTCCGTCCGTCCGTCTGTCTGTCCATGTTAAATTGTAAACAAAATACAGGTCGCATTTATGATCCGAATTGGATGACATTTGGCATATGTCACATATTCGGTCCAAGGACGAACCCTATTGAAATTGGGAAAAATCGGTTAGGATTTAGATATAGCTCCCATATACATTTTTAACCGATTTAATGTAAACGGTCCCTATATATCCTTCTATTTGCACGAAATTTGGTACAGCCTAATCATTTAGGTCTAGAATGATGTCTGCCAAGTTTCGTGAAAATCGGTCCAGATTTAGATATAGCTCCCATATATAGTTTCGTCCGATTTCAAGTAAATGGTGCCCCAAAGTTCATATATATCTTTCGATTTGCACGAAATTTGGCATATCGTACTGAATTAAGCCTAGAGTGATGTCTGCCAAGTTTCGAGAAAATCGGTCCAGATTTCTATATAGCTCCCATATATAGTTTCGTCCGATTTCATGTAAATGTTGCCCCAAAGTCCCTATATATCTTTCGATTTGCACGAAATTTGGCATAACGTACTGAATTGAGCCTAGAATGATGTCTGTCAAGTTTCGTGAAAATCGGTCCAGATTTCTATATAGCTACCATATATAGTTTCGTCCGATTTCATATAAATGGTGCACCAATGTCCCTATATATCATTCGATTTGCACGAAATTTGGCATAACGTACTGAATTGGGCCTAGGGTGATGTCTGCCAAGTTTCGAGAAAATTGGTCCAGATTTAGATATAGCTCCCTTTTATTAAAGATTTATTTTAAGTAATTGACACACCACGGAACCAATATGCTGATGGGAACAAAACGTTCTGAAATTAAAATAACCTAACAAGTTTGTTTGA
>NW_026886462.1:0-7774 GCF_032173495.1 Musca vetustissima | reverse complement strand
AGATTTTAGCAAATACGTACAGGTTCCACATATAGTTTCATTTATTACTTTTCGAACACATAGGTACACATTTTTAAGACTACCTCCATACACAGTGGGCGATTGGGCCTTGTTAGCGGCATTTAATTAATAACTTTTAAACGAAAAACGATATCTTGAGCCGGTTTTTTCACAGCTGAGAAAACAGTCATAGACTTTTTAAGAAACAAATTGTTTAAATTAATTTTTTAAATTTTTTTAATTTTTATTTTTTTTTATCTTCAATACACAAATTTTATAAATCAATATTATCTTCGGAATCAGAATCAGACATATCTAGATGCTTCATTAAAAGATATCTCTTGACATCATAATAATATTCTTTGCAGACGAAATTGAAGACTCGTTTGACAATGAAGATATCAAAGGGTCTGACGATAATAATAAATAATATTTTTCCTGGAATTTTTCATTGTATTGCTCTCGCGTACGTTTCGATAGTCCTTGTTCCTGGCTTTAAGAGCTTCTTCGGACATTATACCAAGGTATCTGTTAAATGGTACCAAAGTATCAATTAATTGGGTGTTATTATTATTTGATTTTGAAAACTTTCTGGGCGTGCTTCAATAATCCTAGCAATCATATGGTCCACTAAGCTTTGTAATGCTACTTCAGCGAAATTATCAGTGACCGTGATGACATTAGGATAGCATTTTTTTTCGCACAACACAGTTTGTAGTAGCATGGATATATATCGGCCCTTTAGCGGCTCTCTTTGACAATTTCCATCTGTACTTGATATGTCCAACATCTACAAATACCGCCAGTGCTTTTTCATCAGAAAATTTTGTCGGTAGACGCTGAGGGGTACTCATAGTTTTTAAAAATTTACCGCTAAACTCTTCGTCGGCGTTTAGCATTGACACCACCAGTGAAGCACTACGTTTTCCACCTTTATACAAGCTGAAGCTTGCAGCTGCCAACAGTGCTTCTGATGGCACATCTTCAGTAAGGCCTGAAAATTAACTTGCGTTTTTTTTGCAATACTCCGAAATATCTTTTTGTATCTAGCCATTCTTGGTTTTTGTTTTCTAGCTGATCATAAGCTGTGAGTTGTCAAATCGTAGAGCTTATAAGAAAACGCCAAAAATCTAATCAAAGCACCTGTTATCGATTTGTGAAAAAATTAACGCTTTTTGAATTTGAAAATTTGAATTAAATGCCGCTAGCGGCATTTGGTACTTATTTCCAACTCTCCGTCAGTGACCGACATTCTAAACTTTAGGTTTCCAGCTCTCTCCGTTACCAAAATCCAAATTTAGTGCATTTTCTATTCTAGTTACTATTCGTACACATAATTTTGATTTCCCGGCACCGCCGGGCCTCCCCGCGTACATCCCTGTTTCCAAATGTACCTCAATCCTGCTTTCAAATAGTAATCGTAAGTCCAAATTTGAGCATTCCAGCTCTGTCTGTTCATTAAAAAATAAATTATACCAGATTTGGTACCCATCTGTACTTTTGGTACCCATATTACAAACCTATCTCAATATTCCAAACCTGTTCTCAAATAGCAATCGTAAGTTCACATTTAAGAATTTCAGCTCTGTCTGTTCTCCAAATTGTACCAGATTTGGTACCATTCTGTACTTTTCATATACTCCCACACATGGTATAATAAAATAAGGTAACAGCAAGTGTTGTTGTACAAAAAACCATTAGTGTCAACTCATTTGACAGAAAAATGTAAACAAACAAACAAATTATTTTTATTTTGAAAATTAAATATTTTCGAATCCTCAAAATAAAAATTGAAAAACATGAATGAAAATCTATCAAATTTATATTTCTATCTTTCTTTTAATTGAGCCATTGCCACTTATATGTGTAAAACATATAAAAATGCAGGGAATTGCGAATTATTCCATGAAGAAAGATTTGCTTCCCCAAACTTTCCCAGCAGGCAGATTGAGTAAATTGAATACGGGACCACATTTAATAAAGAACAATTACAAATGGTATACGTTCCCAATTTTCCTGTTGGGTGATTTTTAAAAACATAATTTGTCAAATTCATATTGACACTAGTATTACGTTGGAATCAAATCAGCTGGGATTTGCTGTTACCTTTTATAATTGTACCATGACTCCCACAGTAACCTAAGTGGCAACAATCAGAATTCGAGTTCTAACCGTTCACTCAAGTCCACATTGTACCAAATTTTGTGCTTTTCGTACCCATAAGTACGAATTTCCAAAACTACCTCAGTCATGCACTCCAATCATAACCTTAAGTGCACATTTAAATATCCCAGCTCTATCCGTTTACCAACATCCAAATTGTATCAAATTTAGTATCTTTTATTACTTTTCGTAGACGTTAGTACGAGGTTCTAAAACTTCTCAATTTCACACTCTAAAACTATTTTTAATGACCAATTTCAGGATCCCAGCCCTATCCGTTCACATAGATCCAAATTGTACCATATTTAGTACATTTCGTACTTATGAGTTCGAATTTCCAACACTGTCTCAATCCTGTACCCTTCACCACACTGTGGTACAGGGTATTATGTCATTGTGCATATATTTGTAACAGGCAAAAATAATAGAGATAGACCTATGGTTCCTTTTGAGAATATGCATAGAATCACTTTCTGAGTCGATTTATGCCTGTCCGTCCATCCGTCCGTCTGTCCATGTCAAATTGTAAACAAAGTTCAGGTCGCATTTATGATCCGATTTGGATGAAATTTGACACAGTTCATTTGTTTGGCCCAAGGACGAACCCTATTGAAATTGGGAAAAATCGGTTCAGATTTAGATATATCTCCCATATATATTTTCGTCCGATTTAAGGTAAATGGTGTACCAATGTCCCTATAGATCTTTCGATTTGCACGAAATTCGGCATAGAGTACTGAATTAGGTCCAGAATGATGTGTGCCAATTTTCGAGAAAATCGAGTCAGATTTAGATATAGCTCCCATATATAGTTTCGTCCGATTTAAGGTAAATGGTGCACCAAAGTCCCTATATATCCTTCGATTTGCACGATATTTGGCATAACTTACTGAATTGAGCCTAGAATGATGCTGTCAAGTTTCGTGAAAATCGGTCCAGATTTAGATATAGCTCCCATATATAGTTTCGTCCGATTTCATGTAAATGGTGCACCAAAGTCCCTATGTATCCTTCGATTTGCACGAAATTCGGCATAACTTACTGAATTGATGATGTCTGCCAAGTTTCGTGAAAATCGGCCCAGATTTAGGTATAGCTCCCTTATATAGTTTGTAAATGGAGCACCAAAGTTCACATATATCTTTCGATTTGCACGAAATTTAGCATAGCGTATAGAATTTAGTCCACAATGGTGTGTGCCAAATTTCGTGAAAATCGGTTGAGATTTAGATATAGCTCCCTTATATTATAGATTGATTTTATGTAATTGACGCACCAAGGAACCAATATATAGTAAATTGGGCATCAAACTCCTCATGTTAGTCAGATTGACATAAAATTTTGCACAACGTACAAAATTGAGCATAGAGTTTCGTAGTTGCGTTCTCATTTACATCCGTCATTTCATGGTAACAGGCTGACAAGGCACAAATCAAAGGGACTTGCGGTGGCTATATTTTTATATGTACGAAGTACAAGTAAAATAATTAACAACTGCACGGCATGGATATACTCTTTAATCCTCCATCATCAATTGGGTATGCAATCAGGTTCCATATCCTTATACAACTATAGACATTCATATATTTCTCACCTTTCCACTGTAACAATCTATTTGTTTCTCATACAAAAATGCACAACGATATCCAACATTGGAACTTATGAATGTGGTGGAAAAGCTATCAGTGCAACAAAGTTTTGTCTTACGTGGTTTCTTGCGGATATAAAAATCTCAAAAGGACTGCGCCCACAAAATACCTAACTAAGAGATTCAAAGGACTATATGTTTGTGTGTAATATAGCAAGAAACAAATGTTATTTAGTGCATCTTTCTGGTGTGGTATTATCCCGCATACATTGTGTCACAGTGTGTTGTTGGTGGTTCGAGGAGTTTCCGGTTGATGAGTTACGAATGCTGTTGAAGGGTTCATTGAGGTACAAAAACCAAAAAAAAAAAAAAAAAAAAACAGTAAGGAAAGTAGTAAAGTCGGACGGGGCCGACTATATGATACCCTGCACCACTTTGGATATATTCAACAGATGAATCCTAACAGACGTCGCATTTTTAAAGGACCAGCAAAATGAATGGTCAGATATAGAAGCTATATCTAAATCTGAAGCAATTTCAACGATTTCAGGAAATTTTGACACACATCATTCTAGACCTATTTTCGGTCAAACCGAAAGATATTAAGGTAAACCATTTACCTTAAATTGCACGAAAATATATATGGGAGCTATATCTAAATCTGAAACGATTTTTCCCAATTTCAATAGGGTTCGTCCTTGGACCTATGCTAAATTTCATCCAATACTTTGTTCACAAAAATACATGGACGGACGGACAGACGGACATGCGTAAATCGACTCAGAAAGTGATTCTATGCATATTCTCAAAAAGGAACCATGTGTCTATCTCTTTTCCTTTTGCCTGTTACAAACATATGCACAATGACATAATACCCTGTACCACAGTGTGGTGAAGGGTACAATAAGGTGATAGTGTCTTTGTGAATCTACAATTACACATAATAGGGAAGACGATTAGAAATATTTTGTTAACTAAATTTTTAAGTCTATTATTTAACATCTTATTCGTAGTGAATACTTTAGATACCAATTTTCGTGTATTTTTTGTCAAGTTAATAATACCTTTGATCAATTTCAAATTAAAGACCATCCCTAACGTATACTACACTATCCTTAATACACATTGTCCCCCTATGTTGACATCTACATTCCTTTACGCATTTACCCATCCGCATGTACCAGATGTACGTACATACAAAAGGAGTGTCACATAGACAATGTGTACTCCTTTGTCCCTGGATTCTGGAGTCTGTCCATCCGTTGTTTGTTCGTTCGTTCATTCAGTCTTTCGTTGACAGTAAAAGTGAAACAAAGTCATTCTTTTTAACTCATTTCATAAGACCTCATAAAAAATTAAGTTAATAGAATGTTCGTCGTCGTCGTTCCAGCCATAGCCCTAATAAAGTTACATCTTCTACATAATAAACAGGGTGACTAACTGAAGTTAAATCATTTTTTATAACATTGTCAAAGACACACACACATACACAGCAATGCTGACAATTATTTTTAGAAACTTAAATGATTTAAATTTTGAAAAAAAACGCTTTATGAATCGATTAAAAAATTCGATAGAACAATAACGCATATTTTGTTTTATAAAGCCAAAAATAGTTTAAGATGAGTTTGTGACCCCGTTTTCAATATCACAAATTATATTGAAATAACAAATATTTGGACCAAATATTGGCAGCCTACGGGTAAATTTCTATCCATTCGATTTCTAGGAAAATTAAAAGTTATTAAAAATTGTGGGGAGGTAACAGAAGGAGTAGACCGATGGATCCTATCTTTGATATTGCTTTCGATCTATTTTTTATATTCAAAATTTTCAAATCCTCGCCTATTTGTAGACCTCAAAAATATTTCTAAAAAATCCACGCCTGTTTGTGTATACTCCAAAAAAAAAAAATTATAAGTCAACGTCTGTAAGTATACCTTAAAAATATTTAAAACAAGTGAAACCAGTAAGGAAATTTCAAAAGTCGGACGGGGCCGACTATTTGGTACCCTTCACCACTTTGGCAAAATATGTAAAATATCTATATATAAATGGACGTATGTGAGCAACCGTGACATCCACCATTTGCTATGCTGCAACAAAGTGCGCTATCCAAAATTTATCTCGACACAAAATCCAATACAAAACTTGACATGCATCAATCTACGGCATAGTACCCGGTGCAAAATGTTGTCTCAATCGGACACACATCGATAGTATGTTACACCATTTACATAAAATCAGAGAAGACTATATATGGGAGCTATATCAAAATCTGAACAAATTTCAACAAAACTTCGAATACATAAATTTGGACTTAATTCAGTACGCTGTGCAAAATTTTGTGCAAATCGGCCTAAATTTGACTCATTGGTGCTCCATTTACATAAAATCGGACGATACTATATATGTGAGCTATATCAAAATCTAAATCTATTCCAACAAAACTTCGCACACATCAATCAGTGTCTAATCCAATACTCTGTGAAAAATTTTGTCTCGATCGGACCAATTTACATAAAATCGAACGAAACTATATATGGGAGCTATATCTAAATCTGAACCGATTTCAACAAAACTTGGCATGTATCAATCTAGACCTAATGCAGTACTCTCTTGGCCTGATACATGCCAAGATTTGTTGAAGACCTAATTCAGTATTATGTTAAAATTTTGCTTTATCGTACAAATATTGGGAGTTGGGTGCACCATTTACCTAAAATCGGACGAAACTATATATGGGAGCTATATCCAAATCTGAATACATTTTCTCCAATTTCAATAGGTTTCGTCCTTGGGCCAAGTAAGTGACATGTGCCATATTTCATCCAAATCGGATCATTCACGAAACCTGTACTTTGTTCACAAAAATACATGGACGGACATACGGACATGCGTAGATCGGCTCAGGAAATGATATTCGCATACATAAATTTGAACCTAATACAGTACGCTGTGCTAAATTTTGTGCCAATCGGTCTAAATTTGACTCATTTGTGCTCCATTTACATAAAATCGGACGAAATAATATATGGGAGCTATATCTAAATCTAAAACTATTCCAACAAAACTTCGCCTACATCAATCAGTGCCTAATCCAATACTCTGTGCAAAATTTTGTCTCAATCGGACCAATATGGGCAGTATGGTCCATTTACATAAAATCGGACGAAACTATATATGAGAGATATATCTAAATCTGAACATATTTTCTCCAATTTGAATAGGGTTCGTCTTTGTGCCAAATTTTATCTAAATCGGATCATTAATTTTTGTTCACAAATATATATGGACGGACAGACGGACATGCGTAGATCAGTCATGGGTCTATCTCGATTCCTTTTGCCTGTTACAAACATATGCACAAATACATAATACCCTGTACCACAGTGTGGTGAAGGATATAAAAAAATGTATAGGGTTTCGTATGGTCGGCCCCGTCCGACTATATTGCTCCGGGAGTTCCACTCCCATGAGAATTCCCAAAAAATATTTAAAACCACTGACGGGGCCTCGGACGGGGCCGACCATACGATACCCTACACAAGTACCACGGAATTCTAATTTTCTGAGGACGTTTATTCCTGGGCAATATTTCATTATTGATGATTTCTTCCTTACACTGATTTATTTTCCTAATATTATTAATATTCAATAAGCCCTTCTAATCAATTGTCCAGATACCTCATGCAAATTTTCAGTAAAATAATTTTTTTTCATTTCATTTTTCACACAAAAGTCAGGGCCAGACACGCTAATACTGACCGATTTTTATCAGAGCAGGCATGCCTATTCTTTGGCCCAATCCCCTTCTTTATGTAAAATTTCGCGATGCTCGGACCATAATTTCGGAGAAATCCATGCCTATTGCTAGAGCCTAGAAAAACGTTTTTAAAAATCCACGCCTATGGCTAGACCAAAAAAAATATTTTTAAAAATCCACGTCTATGGATATGCCCTAACAAATGTTATAAAAAAATCTGCATCTAAGGATAGACCTCAAAAATATTCATAAAAAAT
>NW_026886461.1:0-7797 GCF_032173495.1 Musca vetustissima | reverse complement strand
TTATGACGGATGGACCGAAAAGTTGTGAACCAACGCATCAACCAACCGACCTGCCAGCCAACCATCATTGCAGTCCATGAAAGATCTTTGCTACGAGTTTGTGAGTGACCGGCAGTCGTCCAATCGTTTTTCGTTTTTGTAGACCGACAACTCCAACCGACCGACCAACTCACCAACCGTTTTGTAGACAAAGTCCCAGGGGGGGTTTAGTGAATGTTTTACAACTGTTGGTTGTTGCTGTTGCTTTCATTGCCTGTATTTAATTTGTATGGTTTCTGGCGATGGGTTTGAAGTTAATTTTTTTAATATCCCCATTTATGGTCTGCTGTTTTTTGCATTAAAGCTATAAAAAAATAAAAGCATTGGCAAATGCATTATTAATTTTTAATAAATTCATTTTCTTCCATTTTTAAGTGAATTTGTTGTTAAATTTTCTTCTTTTACTTTGCCGGTCGAGGTTGAATTTCTTTTTGGCAAGTCGGTGGAATATTTAATGAAATCAAAAAGTTAAGATAATGAAAATTTTGTTAGAAGATTTATATAAGAAATAATACCACTAATATGGAAACAATTATCAAGGAGTCTATTTCTTTGTTTTTTTTTTCTTTCGGCAAGTCTTCTAATGTGACGTTTTTATGGAGAAGCTGCAAAATATTATTGGAATTTTGAATGAAACCCAAATAAGTGATGCCAAAGTACTATCAAAGACGTGGATTTTTTAAACGAATATTTTCCAGGCCTATCAGATGCGTGGATTTTTTAAACGTATATTTTCTAGGCCTATCAGAGGCGTGGATTTTTTAAACGAATATTTTCTAGGCCTATCAGAGGCGTGGATTTTTTAAACGAATATTTTCTAGGCCTATCAGAGGCGTGGATTTTTTAAACGAATATTTTCTAGGCCTATCAGAGGCGTAGATTTTTTAAACGAATATTTTCTAGGCCTATCAGAGGCGTAGATTTTTTAAACGAATATTTTCTAGGCCTATCAGAGGCGTGGATTTTTTAAACGAATATTTTCTAGGCCTATCAGAGGCGTGGATTTTTTAAACGAATATTTTCTAGGCCTATCAGAGGCGTGGATTTTTTAAACGAATATTTTCAAGGCCTATCAGAAGCGTAGATTTTTTAAACGAATATTTTCTAGGCCTATCAGAAGCGTAGATTTTTTAAACGAATATTTTCTAGGTCTATCAGAGGCGTAGATTTTTTAAACGAATTTTTTTGAAGGCCTATCAGAGGCGTAGATTTTTTAAACGAATATTTTCTAGGCCTATCAGAGGCGTGGATTTTTTAAACTAATATTTTCTAGGCCTATCAGAGGCGTGGATTTTTTAAACTAATATTTTCTAGGCCTGTCAGAGGCGTGGATTTTTTAAACGAATATTTTCTAGGCCTATCAGAGGCGTGGATTTTTAAACGAACATTTGTAAAGGTCTATCCTAGGCTTGGATTTTTAAACGAACATTTGTAAAGGTCTATCCTAGGCTTAGATTTTTTGAACGAACATTTGTAAAGGTCTATCCTAGGCTTAGATTTTTTGAACGAACATTTGTAAAGGTCTATCCTAGGCTTAGATTTTTTGAACGAACATTTGTAAAGGTCTATCCTAGGCTTAGATTTTGTGAACGAACATTTGTAAAGGTCTATCCTAGGCTTAGATTTTTTGAACGAACATTTGTAAAGGTCTATCCTAGGCTTAGATTTTTTGAACGAACATTTGTAAAGATTTTTTGAACGAACATTTGTAAAGGTCTATCCTAGGCTTAGATTTTTTGAACGAACATTTGTGAAGGTCTATCCTAGGCTTAGATTTTTTGAACGAACATTTGTAAAGGTCTATCCTAGGCGTGGATTTTTTAAACAAACCTAGGCGTGGATATTTTGAACGAACATTTGTAAAGGTCTATCCTAGGCGTGGATTTTTTGAACAAACATTTGTATAGGTCTATCCTAGGCGTGGATTTTTTGAACGAACATTCGTAAAGGTCTATCCTATGTGTGGATTTTTTGAACGAACATTTGTAAAGGTCTTTCTTAGGCGTGGATTTTTTGAACGAGCATTTGTAAAGGCCTACCCTAAGCGTGGATTTTTTGAACGAAAATTTGTAAAGGTCTATCCTAGGCGTGAATTTTTTGAACGAACATTCGCAAAGGTCTATCCTAGGTGTGGATTTTTTGAACGAACATTTGTAAAGGTCTATCCTAGTCGTGGATTTTTTGAACGAACATTTGTAAAGGTCTATCCTAGGCGTGGATTTTTTGAACGAACATTCGTAAAGGTCTATCCTATGTGTGGATTTTTTGAACGAACATTTGTACAGCTCTTTCCTTGGCATGGATTTTATGAACGAACATTTGTAAAGGACTATCCTAGGCGTAGCTTTTTTGAACGAACATTTGTAAAGACCTACCCTAAGCGTGGATTTTTTGAACGAACATTTGTAAAGGTCTATCCTTGGAGTGGATTTTTTGAACGAACATTTGTATAGGTCTATCCTAGGCGAGGATTTTTTAAACAAACAGTTGTAAAGGTTTTTCCTAGGCGTGGATTTTTTAAACGCACATTTGTAAAGTTCTATCCTAGGCGTGGATTTTTTGAACGAACATTCGTAAAGGTCTATCCTAGGTGTGGATTTTGTGAACGAACATTTGTAAAGGTCTATCCTAGGTATGGATTTTTTGAACGAACATTTGTAAAGTTCTATCCTAGGCGATTCCATGTCAATACTCCTCCAAAGATACTATGTCTGTTCTGTTGACAGATTATTGTACGTAGGACCATCTCTGTATGGACCCAATGTGGTGAAGGATATCATATAGTCGGGCCGTCCGACTTTTAAACTTTACTGTTTTTCTTACGGGGTTTAGACATAGAAAAGCTTTTAAAGTTCCTATAGATATGTGATCCTAAAATTGTCGTAGAAATATTTCAAATTTTGATTCAGGTTTTAGAATATCAACCATATAAAGTTATCGCACAATATTTTGTATTTTGAAGAATGCATATCATATACCAACTTATGGGGCTGTAATTTGCCACCTTTCGTTCTAAGAAGGTAATACATATCCTTGCACAATAGGTAAAAATAATGGCATTTGTTCTGTGTTTTGAAAGTTGAGTTGCATTTCCAATTAACACATGTTTGTGACACAGTTGCTTCTCCGAAAATAATTATTTGGTGGTGCATCTGTTGGTTCTTGAGGCTCTGTTGGTCGCGGAATAAATAATTTTTAAAAAAATACAAATCTTGGTTTCGCTTGTGGCTCTTTTGATCTTTGATTTTTTTAAGTCGAAGCGCAGGTTTTTGGATTTTTGGACTTTAACAAATATTTTTCGAAAATTGTTGTAGTTCTATTCATCCTAACGTTTTACAATTTTTAACAGAATATTCGAATACATTGATCTTATATGTTTTCAAATTTAAAATCATATTTGTATTTAAATCGTTACTATTCATTAAAAGCTTACCGATTTAGGGCACATTTTAGAAACTACCAATTAATTCAAATGAATGTTTTAACTTTCCATATTCGATTTGTATTCTCCTATCTACAAAAATTAATTATTAGAGTCTCTATTCAATTTATCAAAAATACTCCCCCAATCCTTTTACTCTTCCATGTCATTCGATAACAATGAAATATTAAATTTCCAACAATATTTGTGTGCTTCCTTTCTTCCTTGCCTTGTAGATATTAGCAATTCATTGCAAAGACAACAATTTTATAAATATGGGTCACAAAGGCATAAAGGGTAACAGGATACATACGTTGAATATTTCGATGTTGCTTGCATGCTTGTTAGCAACAACAACAAGCAGCATGACAACGAGCTGAACATTAAATATTTGTATCTATGACATTTGTATTACGATTTACAAATTCTCCAACAGAAATTGGAGAGGTATTTCGTTTTCCCCTTTCACTTCTCCCACATACACACGATCGCACAACTACATGCAATATTGTAATATAGTGAAAGTATGTATGTCGTCCCTATATTTCGTTGTTAGCTAGCCGAGTTATTTCTTCGGGAAAATTGACCACAACCTGGCATTTATTGAATTTCAAGCAAATTTGTGATGGTATTTTTCTATGTTGCACAAAAAAATAAAGTAGTTGAGGTTCCATGGCAAATATTTGCCATGTTCATAATTTTCGTTCTTCATTATTCTTTTTTGGCTGGTTGACTGTTTGCTTAGCTCTTCATATGTAACAATTTTTAGGTATATGTATTTATTTAACACACACATTTTTCTAATACTTACCGCAAAAACCATCTGGACATGTACAATTGTAATAGGCCACACCATCGACACACGTACCACCATTTTGGCAAGGTCCTGACCAACATTCACCCAAATTCGTTTGGCACTGAATACCTGTATAACCATCAATGCAATAACATGAATAGGAGCTGTAAAGAAAAAAGGATGGTAGAAATGAATACAAATGCGGGAAATATGAATCCATAATGAGTCACAAATTATGCTGTGTATAGAAGAGTTCATTATAATTTTCTTTGATATTTACAAAGCTCTAAGGACTATTTTTATGGTTGTGGGAGTTGGAGGGTATTTTCAAAGGCAATATAATTGAAAGTGTTTGTTTTCTAGAACTCCCTTTTTTACAGTTTCATATTTGGTGGAATTAATTTAATTGTTGTTTTGGTCAAAATATACTTAAACGAGTACAAAAGTCGACCTGACCGATCTTTTTATTCCATCAAATGTAATGGTCAATTGGTGCTAGTAAAAAACTTGGGTTAAACCTCGAATATACTAAAAAAGACACGTGGCCTTTCTGTTCTATATAGAAACTTGGAATTATATTAAAAATATTTTGTGCGAAAATTATTTATCCACCAAGACAACCGAATACTAAAGCACTACCCTAAACGTGTGCCAATATATACATTTTTTAGGGAACCTTTGTTATCTAATATAAACCTCAATTACAGCCAAAATTCCTAGCACACCGAATATTGGGGCATCGTTTTTATACCCTTCACCACACTGTGGTACAGGGTATTATGTCTTTGTGCATATGTTTGTAACAGGCCAAAAGAAACGAGATAGACCCATAGTTTCTTTTGAGAATATGTGTAGAATCACTTTCTGAGTCAATTTTACCGACTTTCTTTACTGGTATTTCTTCAAAAAACATATATAGTCCTTTAAAAATATTCCTCAAAAATAAATGTCTAGTCCCCTCGAAATATTTATAAGAAATCCTTAAAAAAATTACCCCAAAAATATTTATCTGAAGTCTACATCTTCGCCCATAAACTAAAAATCCACACCTAAGATCCTGACAGTCCCTAAAAAAATCCACTCCTATAGTTCAGATACTCCTTCAAAAAATTTCCCTAAAACATCCACGCTTCTGGTACTGCTTTAAAACATTTCCTTAAAATATCCACGCCTATGGTCATGATACTGCTACAAAAAATTTCCTTAAAACATCAACGCCAATGGTCCTGATACTCCTCCAAAAAAATCCTTAAAACATCCACGCCTATAGACCTGATACTCCTTCAAAAAATTTCCATAAAACATCCACACCTATGGTCCTGGTATTCCTCCAAAAAAATACCTTTAAACATCCACACCTATGGTCCTGGTATTCCTCCAAAAAATTTACTTAAAAAATCATCAAATATATTTCAAATATCCACGCCTTTGGTCCTTCCAAAAATATATAATACTTAAACAAGTAAAAAAATGCCATTTGCCGACAGATATATACACACATAATTTTTACAACTATATAAAATATTGACTTTTTGCGGGAGTAGTACTAGAAGGAGATGGCCGATGGGCTCCACCTTGTGACTCGATCTAGTCTTAGTAAAAATCATATGTTTGGACAAAATATTACGAGTGCAATGTTCGGATGAAATTAGTTACTCCCTTCGAGAATTATCGTTCGCACTAATCGGCCAGACAAACAGATACACAGACATTTGTAAATCCACTTCAAATTGTCTGAAACGTATTTGGTCCAAAGAAACATGGTGTCTAAAACCTATATTTTGATGAGGCACATATTTACCGTATCAAACTGTATATACCCTCTTAACTGTATATACCCTTACTTAAAAACAACATTCAGCAAGGTTTTTCTATAGAAAAACGAAATTCAGCTGGGATTTGTTATAGAAAAAGCCAATTCAGCTATGTTTTTCTAAAGAAAAACAAAATTCAGAAAAAATTGTTCATAGGAAAAAACAGTTCAGCAAAGTTATATATAGCAAATGTTAATTTTTCAATTTTCGTCTATAGAAAGTATATTCAGCAAAGATTATTATGCATGCTAACAGATTCTATGAAACACAAAAAATCAGTTAAGGTAACCTTTATTCTAGACATAACTAATTCAACAAAATTTTTCCGAAAATCACACGATCATTTTTTCCCAAAGCAAATCATAATTTTGATTGAAAAAAGCTGATAGTCCTTTCAGAAATATACTAAAATCTAATCTAATTATATGCCTTTGACTATCCTTCATAAAGAATATTCCACACCTATTGCCCAGATTATTATCCTTAAAAATCCCCATCTATAATAGTTCTTAAAAAAAAGAAAACTCTTTAAAATTCACGCTGATTGTTCTCATATCCCTTCAAATATTCTTGAAAAGGTATAAATTAAAAATGCATGCTTGTAAATGTGTTTGAGCTCATGGATTTTTGGGGCCTTTACAAACACTTTTTTGGAAAATCCGGTCTTGTAACTCTATTAGTCGGTAACATCATAATTTTTTCACATTTTTTTAGCTCCGTATATCCTTTATTGTGTATTTTTAGTGCAACCTCTTTATACAATTATTTTCGCCAAACAACCTTAATTAGTAACTTTTTCTTCTATTCAACTAGACACACTGACTATACTAATTAGCTTATCTTTATTTATTACTCTTTGTGTTCGGAACCCTCCACGACATTATCCCCATTCATTTCATTTCATTACAATATTATAAATTCAAAAATCCAAACTTTTTGTGGTTTAATTTTATGATAATTCTGAAACAGAAAAAAATTAAAGCTTTTGATTTTTATGGCCTTTTGTTTTTCAGTTTTTGTTGGCGGCATATTTGCATGCCATAGATTTCATGCCTCATCAGATTATTTGTTTTTGTTCGATTTATTCAACTTTGAAAGTAACAACTTAACCAATTGGCTTAGCCTTTTTATTATACCCTTCACCACACTGTGGTACAGGGTATTATGTCTTTGTGCAAATGTTTGTAACAGGCAAAAGGAATCGAGATAGACCCATGGATCCTTTTGAGAATATGCATAGAATCACTTTCTGAATCGATTTATGCATGTCCGTCCGTCCGTCCGTCCGTCCGTCTGTCCGTCTGTTGGTGTTAAATTGTAAACAAAGTACAGGTCGCATTTATGATCCGATTTGGATGAAATTTGGCACAGCTCATTTGTTTGGCCCAAGGACGAACCCTATTGAAATTGGGAAAAATCGGTTCAGATTTAGATATAGCTCCCATATATATTTTTGCCCGATTTACGGACTTTAGACCCTGAAAATCTTTCGATTTGCACGAAATTTGGCATAGCGTACTGAATTGAGCCACGAAAGATGTGTGCCAAGTTTCGTGAAAATCGGTTCAGATTTATATAGCTCCCATATATATTTTTGCCCGATTTACGGACTTTAGACCCTGAAAATCTTTCGATTTGCACGAAATTTGGCATAGCGTACTGAATTGAGCAGCAAAAAGAGTGTGCAACTTTCGTGAAAATCGGCTAATTTGAGTATAAGCTTCATA
>NW_026886460.1:0-7666 GCF_032173495.1 Musca vetustissima | reverse complement strand
ATTCATATTGATATATGGTTTTTAAATAAAACATTAACATTTTTGACCTGTATAGATAAATTAACAAAACATACTGGAAATTCAGATATTGAAAGGTTCCACTTAACGTTAAATGAACACATTCGTTTATTTAAATTAGATTCTAAGGACAGTGATTTAGATGATAAAGCTATGGCATACAAAGCAGTAGAAATTTACAATAATTCTAAACACTCAGCTACAGGAGAAAAACCCAATAATTTACTACACAATAAATGTGATAAAGCCATTTGGACAAATATGCATAATAAAATCGTTAATGAAAAGATGAAAAGAACACAGAAATTGAATGACAATAGAATTGATTGCCAGAAATTTTGTGATAAAGAATTTGTTAAAAATCTAGGTTTTCAAAACATTAAAAGTAAGCCAAAGTACATAATAAAAGAAGTAAAAGAAAAAGGTAAACATAATTTTGTAGACGAAAAAGGTTGTAAAAGAGATAGAAATATTGTAAAAAGAAAATATAAATACCAAAATGAAATTAAAGATGTAAAGTGTGATAGAAAAATAACTGGAAGAAATTATTCAACCAAAAAAACAATAATGTAATTATGTACTTATTTAATAATTTTGAAATCAAAATGTATTACTTTTTTATTGAAATCTAATCAAATATTGTAAACAGACTTTAAGTTTTAGCTTTTAAGTCATATTATTTAATATACCAAATAAATTGTTCTTTATTATTATGTACAGGGGGAATGTAATAACAAGGGATGGGGGAGTCACATTCGCCTACATACAACAATACCTCTTCCTTAACATCTTACATTATTATCACTCTAATTATCTAAACATTTCTCTTAGATCTTTAATTCCTCTCTTTTAATAAAACGTTCTCTCGCTCTCACTCTTTCTTATTTAATAATCATTCTCTCACTCCCCAATATTCTCCCACTCACTCCCACTTTATTTTTGTTCTTGTTATTTGCTTTCCTCTCAATGAGATTAATAATTACATTATCTAATTTTAATATAATGAGATGTATTTTGTTTTAAGAGTTCAATCATCAATCAAGATTAGTTGAGTTAGTATCATTTACATTCATCCGTAACCTTGAAAATTGTGTGTAATTTAAAAAAATAAAAAGTTGAATTAAAAATTATCTTTTCAAAAAGTGTTTTATTTAATAATAAATAATTAAATGTTTTACAAAAAATCTAAAACATAACTCTAGGGTGGAAAATGTAGGAAGGAAGAATGCAATACAATTTCTTTGCTTCTCAACATTGGCAAAGGCCAATAAAGGAAATATACTTTTCAGAATTCTTGCACCGTTAAAAATTTCCCTTCATCCCACCCTAATGTCAAATATGTTCCGTTACAATACATTGTTAATGTTACAATTTATTCTGTGTTCTGATCTCATTTTCCATCTTCTTGTTTTTGTTGCTTTCCTATCCATTTTTATTGAGGAACATTATAATAACAATAAATTAACATTATGTCCACATATAAAGTTTTACGCCAACACAGACACACTCACTGCCATGTTCACATACACATATAAAAAAGCGACATAATTATGTATTTTAATGGGATACTTTGTATTTAAATAAAACATTATATATCTACATAACTACCCTCAATAAATGTACATACAACTATGTATCTTTACGTATGTATGTGTGTGTAGTCAACGCGTTGAAAAGCTGTAATTAAATGCATTTAACAAAATTATGAAAGTTCTTTCATAAACAGATTGGCTCGTAAGTGTGCTATTTATGGTCTTAAAAGGAAGTGACCGAAATGAAGGGAAGGTTACTGATGCTTGGAAATGGAGGAGGGGGTTGGATGGTGGGGTCAAGAAAATAATTGGATTTTTAATAACGCTCAACAGAAAAACAACAGTAATTGCTTTCGTTAATTTGTTTCTTTTCTCAAATTGCATACTAAATTCTATTTGTGGAAACACGATCGGGAAATAAGAGTTTCTAAATTTGTCTTATTTAGTTTTATTATGCCTGTTATATTTTTGATGGTTATGAATTAAGGAAGGTAGTAAAGTCGGACTGGGCCGACTATATTACACCCTTCACCACATTGGGTAAATTCTACATATCGTCAGCTAAAATGCAAAAAGGCGTAACTAACAAAAAATTGAAAATTGATTTTTTTAAAGAATATTGTGAATGTCAATAAACTACATGTGTTGACAAAGTTTTACACGTCTGCGGTCAAAAAAGGAGCTTCTATTAACAAAAAACAAAAAGACGTAACTACAAGTGGGTTTATTTGATAAATGCAATAAGGCGTAACTAACAAAAAATTCACGTTTTTACTTAATTGTTATGACTGCCAGTAAACTAAATAACTAAATTTATTAAAAAAAATTATTGTCTATTATTCGTCATATGCAATATCTCCCTGCCAGGCATACTTTTTCATTTCACATGACATGCTTATAGTTTTCATACAAAACAGTTTTTTGCTTCTCCTACACAATTATGCTTTTGTTAGTTAGGCCTTTTTGCATTTTAGCTAACGATATGTATCCTAACAGACGTCGCCTTTTTGAAGGAACATTGACATGAAATTGAACGAACTTAAATATGTGATATTTATCGTTATCTAAACCGACTAACATAAATCCCTACACATGTCAGTCTGCCACCTATTCTATTGGTATGCTTCACAGTTTAAAATTTAATCTCAATCAGACATCCATTGATTACTTGGTGTACAATTAACATGAATAGGTCGATTTCAAGGAAACTTGACAGAGATGAATTTATAATCACTTCAGAACACCACACCACTACTTAATATCGGACGAAAATATATATAGGAGATGTATGTAAATCTGAACCGATTTTCACGAATCTTAGCACACGTAATTTTAGACTTAATTCAATACGCTATACCAACATTCGAGCAAATCGAAAGATATATAGGGACTTAAGTCGGTATATGGGAGCTATATCTAAATCTGAACTGATTTTCACGAAACTTAGCACACATCGTTCTAGGCTTAATTCAATACGCTATGCCAAATTTGTAAATCGAAACATATTTAGGTACTTTGCAGCAACATCTGCCTTAAATCGGACGAAGGTATATATGGGAGCTATATCTAAATCTGAACCGATTTTTTCCCAATTTCAATAGGGGCCAAATAAGTGAGCCAAATTTCATCCAAACATGGACAGACAGACGGACGGACGGACCGAAATTCATAAATCGACTTAGAATGTGATTCTATGCATATTCTCCAAAGGAACCATGTGTCTATCTCGTTTCCTTTTGCCTGTTACAATCATATGCACAAAGACATAATACCATGTATAACAGTGTGGTGAGGGGTATTAAAATCCACGCTTATAGTCAGGAAAGTAATTTGGGAATTGTGTTTTTTCAATCCACGCTTATAGTCAGGAAGGTCCTTTTCAGAATATTCTTTAAAAATCCACGTTTTTAGTCAGGTATGTCCTTTGGAAAATATTTATGAAAAATCCACTCTTATTTTCAGATAGTCATTGGAAAAATATTCATTAAAAATTCACGCTTATAATCAAGAAAGTAATTTTAAAAATAATTATTAAAAATCCAACTTATAATCTTTAAAAATCCGCACTTATTGCCAGAATAGTCCTTGGAAAAATATTTTTTTAAAAATCCAGTGAGGATTATTTTTTTTAAATATTCTTTAAAAATCCACACGTATATATATATATATATATATATATTATAATGAGGATAGTCCTTTGAAAAATATTTTTAACAAAAATATTTGCTTATTTTCAGGATATTTCTTTGTAAAAAATATTATAGACATCATAGTCCTTTGAAAAATGTTTTTTTTTTTAATCCACGGTTATTATATTATATTAAGGGGTCAAAAATTTTTTTGATTTAATTCGAATCTACACCGATTCAAGAATGTCCCTACAAAATTTCAAGTGAAAATCTCAAGAACTCTTTGAGATATAGCCGATTTATTGTGTCAGCATCAGGTGACGGCTAAAGGGCTTCTCAAACTTTAAACGCGTTTTTCTCTAAACATTTTTTGCGAATGGCAGGCACTATAACTCAAAAACTAATAACCCAATCGATTTCAAATTTTTTTTCTGTGAGTGTATAGCTATCGTATGAACTAGGATAAAGCCAATCGGTGAAGATCTTCGTTATTTTTTAACTTGATTTTTGATCAAAAATCGGCGATTTTCCAAAAATATTTTTTCAAAGGTCCGCCATTTTGTTAATTTTAGAGCGAAGTATATAATCCTAGTTCATACGAGATTCCAGTGAGGAGTTATCGGATTCCGATGTTCCAGTAAGGAGTTATCATGCCCGCCATCAAAAATAAGGACTTTTCTTTGATCACAAAAAACAACAACAACATTTTTTTGTAAATTATTTTTCTTCCTTTTTAAATCTTCAATTATATATGTGCAAAGTTACAAACATTAACAAGCATTGGTATTGATTTACCAGCCCATTGAAAATCTTGAAAAATTAAAATCGAGAATGGGTGGGGTTCCCTTAATCCACGGTTATTAAAAACCACTACTCCTTTGAATAATAGTTTTTATTTTAATTTACCCTTTTCTTTGTAAAAACTGGAAAATATTCTATAAAAAATCCAAGCATCAATCCCTAATAATGGCTTAACGCTCCAAAAATATTACATAAAAAATCCATTCTTCAGGCTATGCTAATTCTTAAGCATATTTTGTTAAAAATCCAATATGGTTCTTTAAAAGTCTTTGGTTCCTGTTTGACAGTTCTATGCCATAAATCACTTCAACAAATCTCCTTTCTAACCACTTATAATATTATGTAAAAATAATTCCATTCCAACATGATCCTTCCCAACCCTCGCATATATTTATAATTTTGTCTCTTTATAACCTTTTTTGGCCTGAAGAGCAATAAAACTAAATCAACAATGAATGTTATCTAAACTTGAAACTTGAGGGTTCGATGTGGTGTGTATATGTGTTTATTTTTATGGGTCCTACTCTACTCTAATATTTAATGATGTAGAAAATTTTAAAGTACACCAAATGTTCAGCATCATAGTCAACGATATCATCATAATTATTATTGTCATCCATGGTATCTAGCAGGCAGGCAAGCCAACCAGTCAGCCAGACTTTTCGAGTGGGAACTTTAACAAGATGCTAGCTGATGCTGCTGATTTTGGTGACTTGTCGTTTATTTACCATACAAAGGTAAAATGTACAAAAGCATGAAGGGAAATAGAGGGTAAACACTGGCATAAAATAGAAATCAAAGAACATGTTGCTGTCGTCTTCGTCGTCATCATGCCATGCGACACGATTATCGGCATTTAGGCGTACACTAAGTAAATATGTCTGTATGAGTGTACACAAACTTAATAGTATTTGCAAATGTATTGAGTATTAATTACAAGGACCTATTTTTGGAGGCGAGGGGATATTGGTCTGGGTACAGCAAATACATACACAAAGGCACACACACATTTCTGTTCGTTTACAGATAAACACCGTTTCACATTGTGTGTGCATTTGTAATTATCTGCATTTGTAGTGATAATATATACCAACGATTCACATTCGGACAGCCTCATTGTTTTTGTTGTTGGCGCGATAAATTTGAAAACTAACAACAATGGTGTCAATATGGACATACATCATGTTGCCGTAGTAATATATATACGTACATATTTATAATGCGGCCCATATAAATGACCTATGAAATGTGAGTGTTTATCGGTGTGGAATATACCGAACAACGTAAAGTGTCCTGACTAACATATTTTCGTTGTTTAGTTTGTAAACATGTCCTTTGATCGGTATTGCTATACAAGATTTATCACTGTCGACAAAACCCAGACAATTATTCATGGGTAAATATATTTACATAGAGCTGGATGGGTGGAATCCAGATAATCCAAAATTTACCATAAAGCACATCAAACAAATTCCAGCATCTCACCCTTACACTGAGAATCCTTGAAAAATAATCTTAAAAAAATCTACGCTTCTGACTTTGAGGGCCCATGAAAAAATATAAAAAATCCACGGTTCCGAGAGCACTTGTAAAAATGTTTTAAATAATCTACACCTCTTGTTCTGAATATTCCACGCTGTAACAATCCTTGAACGCTCTGACAGACCCCAAAAATCTCTTAGAAATATTACGAAAAGTTATCGAAAATTATGTTTATGCCTGTTTAAGCTTCTTGTTCTGATAGTTCTCTGAAAATATTGTTTTAAAATCCACATTTCGTCTTCTGACTGTCATCGGAAAATATTTTTTAAATCCACACATATTCTTATAGGCTCTGAGAGTTCTTAGAAAATATTCTTTTAGTTAAATATTCTTTAAAGATCCACGCTTATTGTTAGGTTAGTGCTTTAAAAATATTCTTTTAGAAAATTATTATTTAAAAATACACGCTTATTATCAGAATAGTCCTTTAAAAATATTCTTTAAAAATCCACGCTAATTGTCAGAATAGTCCTTTAAAAAATATCCAAGCCTATAGCCAGGATATGTGTTTGAAAGTCTTTTCTAAAACATTCTTTAAAAATCCACGCTTTTAGTCAGGATAATTGTTTGAAAGTCCTTTCAAAAATATTCTTTAAAAATCCACGCCTATAGACAGGATAATTGTTTGAAAGTCCTTCCAAAAGTATTCTTTAACAATTCACGCTTATTGTCAGGATAATTATTTGCAAAATATTCTTTAACAATCTACGCTCATAGTCAGGAAATAACAACATAATAATAGCCATTTAAATATTATCGTTCATGTTTACAGCTCGGATTGTCCTTTTAAAAATAATCTGTAAAAAAACAGGCTTATGATTGGAGTGTCCTTGAAAAATATACTTCAAAGCTTATTTAAAAAATGAAAGCGTATTGGAACAAAATATTGAATAATTTTATTTTAAAAAGTATACGCATCTAGGTGCGATGGACATTGAAAACAGTTATTTAAAAAATCTTCGCCTATAACTACAATGGGCCTAGAACAAATATTGTTTAGAAAGTCTACGCCTGTAGCTACGGCGACCTTAAAAAAAAATAAAATAAAAAATCTACTGCTTTAGCTACTATGGACTGCAAAAAATATATATTTAAAAAAAATCTATGCTTTGATGTGCCTTGAAAAATATTATTTTAAAAATCTAATAGTCTTGAAAGATATTCTTTAACAGTTCCTCACTCACACTAAGACTGATTATTTTTTTAAATCTAAACTACAGCTTGCTGTCAGGGTTTCAAACATAGTCTTATTATTTTTCACTAGTTAATTATATTTTTTTGGCAAACTGATTTTTTCAAGTAACTGTAAACACAAACCGAGTGTTGATTGTATTTATGCTAAAAATACTCAAATTTCCCAATGGAAATATCACATGATGTCAGTCAAAATTTTATGCTATAACAATCCACGAAAAAAATTGCATATTTTCACTCCACCCTTATACGTATCAATAAATTTACACGAAATTGTATTCCAATGGAATACTAATACATACAACATGCTATCTGGACACATTTGCTGAATTGATAAGAGCTCGTAACTTAATTAGCTTTTCGTGCAAATTTTGTAATTTTAATATGCCACCACCACCTAATTTCCTCTGTTGACATTGTGCGTGAAACTATGATTAAGGCCTGTAGTGT
>NW_026886459.1:0-7686 GCF_032173495.1 Musca vetustissima | reverse complement strand
ATGTTTATGTAGCTGCTTGGGTTCAGTTCAGAGTATTGCTCGCTGTGCCCAATTACGTGCAAATCGAAATATATATAGGGACTTTGGTGCAGCATTTACCTAAAATCGGGCGAAAATGTATATGGGAGCTATATCTAAATCTGAACCGATTTGCATGAAACTCAGCACACATCATTCCAGGCTTATTTCATTACGCTGTGACAAATTTGTGCAAATCGAGAGATATATAGGGCCTTAGGTGCACCATTTACCTGAAATCGGACGAAAATATATATGGGAGCTATATCTAAATCTGATCAGATTTTCTCAAAAACTTTTACAAAATTTTCAATTATCTTAACAACAACACGCCCACATAAAATAGTACGCTACCGCAAAAAGAATATAATTAAATTAAAACATATTCAAGTAAGGATAATAGAAATATTGTCAGCAATATTTTGAAAATGCCCCCCAACACAATTTGTTAGATCATAGCAAAGAGAAAGACAGGGAGGGGTTTGATTTTACCCTTAAAAATAAAGAACAAATTTACCCTCCTAAAACTAACAACAACAACAGCATTTAAACATTTTGACATGCACATAACTGACTGCATGTAATTCAATATCAGATCAGATTTCCAAGAAGGGGGGTTGGGAAGAAAAAGCCAAATATATGAATGTGGCCACGAATAGAGAGGTCTACAAATGATATACTTACATTGCAAACAACATGACATACCCCTCGTGGGGTATATCGTTTGGGTGTGACAAAATTTGTATTTTTTGTCGACATCAACGAAATTTCTGTTTTCCGTAATACAAACAAAAAATCCGGATGAAGAAAGTTGTTCAGTTTTCAACCCTCCACCTCACAGCATTTTCCCCCAAAATTTGTAGAAAATAAATATTTTCTTAAAATCCATAAAAATTGTCATTAGATCCGAATTCAAAATGGGAGGGGGAAATAACTGTATGCTGGAATGTAAGTGAAAATATTTAACCAAGTGAAATATAAAACCGAAGCAATTGGTTTCTAACACTTCGTTGTGGATGTGGTTCGGGGTGCTTACTTTGAAAAATTTTATTTCTAAGAAGTAAAGGAGAAAAACTTTCCAAACGCCTTTTGCAGAGCAATTTTTCTATTATTGGTGATTATGAAAACATGATTAATGAGAAAACTAACAAAAGAAATCAATGAGTAAAATCAGATAGTAAAAAAAAAATACTGAAATTTTTTAAAGAATATTTTTTCAAGGACCATCCATCCAAGGCGTGGATTTTTTAAAGAATATTTTTTCAAGGACCATCCATCCAAGGCGTGGATTTTTTAAAGAATATTTTTTCAAGGACCATCCATCCAAGGCGTGGATTTTTTAAAGAATATTTTTTCAAGGACCATCCATCCAAGGCGTGGATTTTTTAAAGAATATTTTTTCAAGGACCATCCATCCAAGGCGTGGATTTTTTAAAGAATATTTTTTCAAGGACCATCCATCCAAGGCGTGGATTTTTTAAAGAATATTTTTTCAAGGACCATCCATCCAAGGCGTGGATTTTTTAAAGAATATTTTTTCAAGGACCATCCATCCAAGGCGTGGATTTTTTAAAGAATATTTTTTCAAGGACCATCCATCCAAGGCGTGGATTTTTTAAAGAATATTTTTTCAAGGACCATCCATCCAAGGCGTGGATTTTTTAAAGAATATTTTTTCAAGGACCATCCATCCAAGGCGTGGATTTTTTAAAGAATATTTTTTCAAGGACCATCCATCCAAGGCGTGGATTTTTTAAAGAATATTTTTTCAAGGACCATCCATCCAAGGCGTGGATTTTTTAAAGAATATTTTTTCAAGGACCATCCATCCAAGGCGTGGATTTTTTAAAGAATATTTTTTCAAGGACCATCCATCCAAGGCGTGGATTTTTTAAAGAATATTTTTTCAAGGACCATCCATCCAAGGCGTGGATTTTTTAAAGAATATTTTTTCAAGGACCATCCATCCAAGGCGTGGATTTTTTAAAGAATATTTTTTCAAGGACCATCCATTCAAGGCGTGGATTTTTTCAAGGACCATCCATCCAAGGCGTGGATTTTTTAAAGAATATTTTTTCAAGGACCATCCATCCAAGGCGTGGATTTTTTAAAGAATATTTTTTCAAGGACCATCCATCCAAGGCGTGGATTTTTTAAAGAATATTTTTTTAACCATCCATCCATCCAAGGCGTGGATTTTTTAAATAATATTTTTTCAAGGACCATCCATCCAAGGCGTGGATTTTTTAAAGAATATTTTTTCAAGGACCATCCATCCAAGGCGTGGATTTTTTAAAGAATATTTTTTCAAGGACCATCCATCCAAGGCGTGGATTTTTTAAAGAATATTTTTTCAAGGACCATCCATCCAAGGCGTGGATTTTTTAAAGAATATTTTTTCAAGGACCATCCATCCTAGGCGTGGATTTTTTAAAGAATATTTTTTCAAGGACCATCCATCCAAGGCGTGGATTTTTTAAAGAATATTTTTTCAAGGACCATCCATCCAAGGCGTGGATTTTTTAAAGAATATTTTTTCAAGGACCATCCATCCAAGGCGTGGATTTTTTAAAGAATATTTTTTCAAGGACCATCCATCCAAGGCGTGGATTTTTTAAAGAATATTTTTTCAAGGACCATCCATCCAAGGCGTGGATTTTTTAAAGAATATTTTTTCAAGGACCATCCATCCAAGGCGTGGATTTTTTAAAGAATATTTTTTCAAGGACCATCCATCCAAGGCGTGGATTTTTTAAAGAATATTTTTTCAAGGACCATCCATCCAAGGCGTGGATTTTTTAAAGAATATTTTTTTAAGGACGTGGACTTTTTAAAGAATATTTTTGCAAGGACGTGGATTTTTTAAAGAATATTTTTTCAAGGACGTGGATTTAAAAAGAATATTTTTTCAAGGACGTGGATTTTTTAAAGAATATTTTTTTCGACGAAGTGGATTTTTTAAGGAATATTTTTTTGGAGGACGTGGATTTTTTAAAGAATATTTTTTCAAGGGCCAAAAGAAGTCGTGGATTTTTTAAGGACCAAAACAAGTCGTGGGGACCTTTAGGGTTTCTGTAGAATATTTTAAAATAGAGACGTAGAACTCAATACGAACTATGTATGTATGGAAACTTCTGAAGCCTTCTTTGACTATCGATCACCTGCTGAGGATATCTATTGGTTTCAAGAGACCTCTTGAGCTCCTAAGGAATTCAATTGGCATCAGAGTAGAGTATTTTGGGGCTTGGAACCTGCTGATTGATTTTTGAAGATCTTTAGGGACCAAAAGAAATTAAAACTAAAGGTTCAGTAGGGTTTCCACAGCAGAACATATCATAGTCTTAGCAGGACTTCTGAAGATATATTGGTTTCAAAGGAACTTCTGATGACTTCGAAAGCAACAAAGAGCATGCTGATAATTTTTACTGGATTTAAACAATTTTCTAAGGACATTCGAAGTTACAGAAGACCTTTTAAACGAATTAAAACTCCTAATTGAGGACTTTCGAAATTATAGATGAACTGTTGAAAATGTGTGTGGCTATAAAAAACGGAACTAAGGCTTGTATTGGAAGTTTCTATTGAAAACTTCCATTGAATACTGAAGACGTATTTAAGACATATGTTTGTATAGACGACCGGTTGAAGATCTTCTGATGACTTCTATTGCCCGAGAAGGCCTACTGACTTCTAGTGTCATATCATACGTTCTGTGGACATCTTTCGATACAGAAATCCATTCGATGAATTTTATTACCTCAGAAGGCCTAATGACTTCTAGTGATCATAGAAGACTTTTTTGGGGTATTCTATGCTTAAACTGTATCTTTTGATAACTTATATTGCCATCTTAAAGATATTATGAAAACTTCAATTGTTCTCAAAAGAGTTGCTGGAGATGTGTACTCACTACAGAAGATTGGAAACCTTTAAGGCTATTGAAGGGTTACTGAGGACGCCTTTATGCTATAGAATACATGGATAGGACTTCAAGACAATAAAAACTGCTAAAAGCATTTATTGTCTCCTGAAGACCTACTGATTATTAATGTGGATTATTAATGTCGTGCAGAGAACTTCTATGGCTGCAGAAAACCTTCTGAAGTTTAAGTTGGCAACAGAAGGTCTAGAGCTTCTTCGGAAGTCAGAGGGCAATAAAAGGCCCGTTATGAAGCTTCAGTAGCCACAGAGAACTTGAAAAGGGCATATACTGCTATAGAAGAACCACTGAAGTCTTCTATCGTCGATTGTACTGTCCTGTAGGCCTCGGAAAAATTGCTGAATATAGTTGAGGTTAATGAATTCTTTTATTAGCTGTTAAAGACCTTCTGAGTTATTCTGTGACAATACAAGACCTCCAGCAGATTTATATAGTGTAAAAAGACCAGCAGAAAAATTATTTCGGAAAAAAATCCTCTGCAGGACTTCTATTTTTCAAAGTTGATATAGGAGGACATTAATACGGTTTTTGCATGTTTTGTATTGCAAGAGGGTATATGTCAACCCACTAACACTCCGGATTTTTTAAGACAGGAAAACATATTTGCACTAAATTTTCGATGTAGGTCCCTGTTTTAGCATTCATCTAAATTTTATGTTTTTTAATACTATCATTTACCAAACGAAGTGGTTCTTCGAGGGCAAGAAACAACTTTTTCCCAAGAATATTGTTAGTATAGATCCATGTTGTGACATAGCCTCCACATACATTTTATTTTTGATACTATCATGGTCCTAGGCGCATTCTGTTGATGGTTCTAGCCTATTCTAGGCCAAAAGATAGATCCATGTTGTGACATAGCCTCCACATACTGACCACATCTTATTTTTGATACTATCATGGTCATAGGCGCATTTTGTTGATGGTTCTAGCCTATTCTAGGCCAAAAGATATGGAAGGTCATTCGGGTTTTTGGAATACAAAAATTTGACTTGACAAATCCTAAGGGCTTTTTCCAAGGGATGGTAGATGGTTAATTTCCAAAAACCTAAAACACCATTTTAGGTTGGTTGATTCTAGCCCATAGAAAAAAATGGCTGAAATTTGGAAAATTTACTAAAAATGACCAAAATTTGCTATATTTACAGGAAGACTCCGCACAGAGCTCCCACAATTTTTTGGGGATATTGGGCACGTTCTTCAAGAAATGTTGCTATATTTATACCCTTCACCACACTGTGGTACAGGGTATCATGTCTTTGTGCATATGTTTATAACAGGCAAACATAATCGAGATAGACCCATGGTTCCTTTTGAGAATATGCATAGAATCACTTTCTGAGTCGATCTATGCATGTCCGTCCGTCTGTCCGTCCATGTATTTTTGTGAGCAAAGTACAAGTCGCATATATGATCCGAATTGGACGAAATTTGGCACAGCCCATTGGTTTGGCCCAAGGACGAACCCTATTGAAATTGGAGAAAATCGGTTCAGATTTAGATATAGCTCCCATATATATTTTCGTCCGATTTTAGGTAAATGGTGCACCAAAGTCCCTGAAAATCATTAGATTTACACGAATTTTGGCATAGCGTACTGAATTAAGTCGACAATGATGTGTGTTAAATTTCGGAAAATCGGATCAGATTTAGATATAGCTCCCATATATAGTTTCGCCCGATTTTAGGTAAATGGTGCACTAAAGTCCCTGAAAATCATTAGATTTGCACGAATTTTGGGGTAGCGCACTGAATTAAGTCGACAATGATGTGTGCTAAATTTCGGGAAAATCGGTTCAGATTTAGATATATCTCCCATATATAGTTTCGTCCGATTTTAGGTAAATGGTGCACCAAAGTCCTTGAAAATTATTAGATTTGCACGAATTTTGGCATAGCGTACTCAATTAAGTCTAGAATGACGCGTGCTAAGTTTCTTGAAAATAGTTTCATATTTAGATGTAGCTCCCTTTTGTAGTTTCACCCGATGATTGGTAAATGGTGCGCCAAAGTCCCTGCAAATCTTTTGATTTGCACGAATTTTGGCATAACGTACTAAATTAAGTCCATAATGTGTGCAAAGTTTCATGAAAATCGGTTTAGATTTAGATATAGCACCCATATATATTTTCGTCACTTTTTATGTAAATGCTGCACCAAAGTCCCCTATATCTTTCGATTTCGGGTATAGCGTACTGAATTACGTCTAGAGTGATGTGAGCAAAGTTTCGTGAAAATCGGTTTAGATTTACAAACATCTTCTATGTATATATTCGTCCGATTTTATTGGTGCACTAAAGGCCCCTAGCTAGGCCGATTGACACGACGTACTGAAATTATTATAAATTAATCTCTGTCAACTTTCCTTGAAATCGGTTCAGATATAGATATAGCATAGCTTCCATATATAATTTCGACTTATTCATATTTATTTTACACCAAACAATCAATGGGTGTTTGATTGAGATTAGATTTTAAAAAGTGCAGCATACCGAATAGCGTGTGTCAAGTTTGCTTTAAATCGAATTACAAAATTTAGCATAGGTAGCAGAATGACATGTGTAGGGATTGATGTTAGTCGGTTTAGATATAGATAAAGATCACATATTTAAGTTCGTTCTACCTATAATTACATAACGGTTACTACTGTATTTTGATATTTAGGCTAGTTTGGACACGTTTTTCAAACGACATGGCTGTAACTTGGTAGTTTGGGTTCTCATATGGTAGCAAACAATCCCGCCCGTTCTTCGATATTGTAAGGAGTTTGGGCTCATTTTACATCTCTGATCCGGCCGAACATAACGATGTTTTTACCTGCTAAAGAATATTTGCTTCTAAGATTCTTATGCAAATATCTTGGAACATCACTTGAAACATGCACGAACCTTTCAAGGTCACGGCGTATGTTTAATTACCGGGTGACATTTTTAAACGCCTACCTCCAGTCGTGTGTTTTATAAATAGTCATAAATAAATACAAAAAAAAAACTTCCAAACAAAATATAAATTTTCAAAAATAAATAAATACAATTCCACAACACACGAGGACCCTTCCACACCTGCAATCGTTCAGCTGTCTCAGCTGACTGCCGCATGCCGGTGAGATAGAACGGTTTCTGTAATGAATTGCAATTTATTTTTTTTGGTGACACATTTGGTCTGCAGCGTGAGTTCCCTATCGTCGGTGGTGTAAATATGGGCACGAATGTGGCAGTGAAAATGAAATGATAAAAACCGTATAATTTAATGTGGACGCGGTTGTAGAAGGTGCCCCCATAATGAGATAGGCAGCCCTTGGGCCTGGTTTGGCAATGATGTTATTGGCCATGGCAATGGCAGTGGCTGCTATGTTCTTGTTGTTATTCTTCTAATTTTTTTTCTGACGGTCGCTCGGTCTGTGTGAAAAAAAAAACATTCTGGAGAAAATGTTTGCATGGCATTGCAAAATGTAGATTAAGCACATCGTGTATCTGAATTTGTTGTTAGTGGTGTTATTTATTTTTTCCGGTGGTGCTATGATGGTTGTCGTTTTGTATTTTTTTCTTTGAAAACCGAGGCAGAAAAAAATACAACAACAACAGCAAATTGTTTACAACACATTATGGCATTACATTCATCGCTCGGGGTGGTTGGGAGACTCCGAGAACATTTGAAATATAATGAACACATGCCATCGTAAAACAGAGGAAAGCACACATACACATTTTTTGTAGCACCCATGCAAC
>NW_026886458.1:0-7813 GCF_032173495.1 Musca vetustissima | reverse complement strand
CCACCTTTAAGTATGCCGATCGTCATATCTCGACTAGCTGAGTCGATCTAGATATGTGTGTCCGTCTGTCATTTATAATTTGTAAACAGGATACAGGCCACAGTTATGGACCAATCTTCACGAAATTTTGCATGTAGGATGTGTTCTGGCCAATGAAGACGCCTATTGTTTTTGGGAAAGATCGGTTAATATTTAGGGGGTGAAATAGACCAAAAACTATATTTTTGTCCGTTTTTCTGATCCTTCCAGAAGCCGCAATTATGGCCCGAACATCGCGATTTTTTACATGGAGAAGAGGATCGGGCGAAAGAATAAACATGCCTTTTTGATAAAGAATGGCCAATATTTAGCGGGTTAAATGGACCTTGACTTTTGTGTGAAAAATGACAAAATCTGTATTCTATAGCGTATTTATTTACTCCTTAATGACATAGAGCCGAGAAGTTGATAGTATAGCCAACAGGTGTGGTTGACCTTTAAATTGATACCAATTATATGGTCGTATGTACTGAGATATGGGGGTTACACTTAAATATTTACAGGTGCTTACGTACTGAGATTTTATTTAGTAACCCATTACCACACTACAATGCGGAAATATAGCTCTGATCGCTTTGAAATTTTCCATGAGGATCCAGGTATGGTGAAGAACAAATCCTATAATTTTCGGTGATGATCAGATAATAATTTTGGGATGAATTTGACCGAAAAATTAATTTTTTTGTGTTTTTTTTTTTGTCGAGTCGATCTATAGGCCACAATTGAAAGCCGAACATCACAATACAACCCACGGTGAAAGGAATCTGGACAAGTAATTAGAAGAGCTTTAATTTGTTGGCCTCTATTCGATCAAGTGAGTGCAAATATCACGAAATATTGTCCATGCTCAGGCTACGCCGCAAAAAGTTAGATTTTGGTGTACGTTGTGTAGGGTATCATATGGTCGGCCCCGTCCGACTATACTGCTCCGCTCACTGTTTTTTTTTTTTATTAATTTGGCGTATCAAAAAACATTTCAAGTTAAAATTTCTAATGCGTTTGAATGTGTCGACGGGAGCGCTTCTTCGCTTCTCTCGAAGTTGTATTTTTACGATTATAGAGACACGACATTTTGTTAATTTTTGTGACATATGTTGACCAAACGTTCACACCATACGGTAGTTTTCATTTCATAATTCCACAAATTCATAATAGATTTATTAACTTTATATATATTTGATTATCACGCATAATGTTGGTCAAGTGACGTTTTTATGGCCACCATCTATATTCAGTATTTTAAATTTAATTGATGGTGATATTTAGAATACTATGTGTATAGGAAATTGTACCAAATAGTTAACAATAAAAAAAATTATATATCCCACAACGAAACCACTGTAAATAGCACAAAACTTGTTTCTAGTCTCTCTTTTTTTCCTAAATAGAACAACAAAGTCCTTTAGTCCTTTTTTAACAAAATTTTTTGTTGAATATTTTTTAGGGTAAACATATTTGAAATTAATCAAAACGAAGGTAAAATACCTTAAAGTTATGATACTAACAGGACAAAGGATAAATGATTGACAATGGGAAATAAACAGAGACACCCGCACATATGGCTCTTTAGTACAACAAGGGATATCTTCTTCGACAACAAACAATTATTCACTTCATTGAGTTTTTATTGAAGAATTCTTGTCAATTAACAGGCCAAAAGGAATGAATGACTATTTGGAGATATGTGTTTGATAGTATTAAGTCCTTTTTTAATGCATTATTAATTTGTAAAATATTTTCAACACTGTCACAATTGAAATCAGGGCATTTTTAAATATAGAACTCACCACCGCTGCAGCATAGCTGAATTTTTCACAGATTTCATATATTATCATCAAAAAATATTTCAAATTTATTTCACTAACCCTACACCACTTTGAGCATGTTCTACATATGTCTTTTAAAAGACGTCGCCTTTTCGAAAAAAAATATTGACACGAAATTGAACGAACTCGAATATGTGATATTTATGTTTTTCTGGAACCTATTTCATTTGGGCAAGTTTAGTGTCGTTTGCATAAATTGGGACAAATTTACATAACTTTCAATACATTGTACAAAATTGTGTGACAATCGGACAAACTTTGCACAATTTACGTAAAATCGGAAGAAAAGACTTAATTCAGTACGCTATGCCAAATTTCGTGCAAAGCGGAAGATATGCTAGGGAAAATATATATGGGAGCTATATCTAAATATGAACCGATTTTCTCGAAACTTGGCACACATCATTCTAGTCTCAATTCAGTACGCTATGCCAAATTTCGTGCAAATCGAATGATATATAGGGACTTTGGTTCACCATTTACAGTAAATCGGACGAAACTATATGTTGGAGCTATATCTAAATCTAAAGCGATTTTCAGGAAACTTAGCACACATCATTCTAGACTTAATCCAGTACGCTATGCCAAATTTCGTGCAAATCGGAAGATATATGGGACTTTGGTGCATCATTTACAGTAAATCGGACAAAACTATATATGTGAGCTATACCTAAATCTGGACCGATTTTCACGAAACTTGGCAGACATCACTCTAGTCTCAATTCAGTACGTTATGCCAAATTTCGTGCAAATCGAAAGATATAAAGGTCTTTGGTGCACCATTTACAGTAAATCGGACGAAACTATATATGGGAGCTATATCTAAATCTGGACCGATTTTCACGAAACTTGGCAGACATCACTCTAGGCTGAATTCAGTACGTTTTGGTAAATTTCTTGCAAATCGAAAGATATATAGGGCCTTTGGTGCACCATTTATATTAAATTGGACGAAAATATATATTGGAGCTATATCTAAATATGAGCCGATTTTACGAAACTTAGCACACATCATTCTAGGACTAATTCATTATGCTATGCCAAATTTAAAGCAAATCGAAGGATATATAAGCACTTTGGTGCACCATTTACCTTAAGTCGGTTGAACATATATATGGGAGCTATATCTAAATCTGGACCGATTTTCACGAAACTTGGTAGACATCATTCTAGGCCTAATTCAGTATGATATGCCAAATTTCGAGCAAATCGAGGGATATATAGGAACTTTGGTGCACCATTTACATTAAATCGGACGAAAATATATATGGGAGCCATATCTAAATCTGAAGCGATTTTCACGAAACCTCACACACATCATGCTGGACCTAATTCAGTACCCTATGCAAAATTTCGTGTATATCGGAAGATATATAGGGACTTTGGTGCCCCATTTACATTAAATCGGACGAAAATATATATATGGGAGCTATATATAAATCTGAACCGATTTTTCCCAGTTTCAATAGGATTCGTCCGTGGGCCGAACAGACGAGCTGTGCCAAATTTCATCCAATTCGGATCATAACTGCGACCTGTACTTTGTTCACACAAATACATGGACGGACGGACATGCAAAAATCGACTTAAAAAGTGATTCTATGCATATTCTCAAAAGGAATCATCTCGATTCCTTTTGCCTGTTACAAACATATGTACAAAGACATAATACCCTGTACCACAGTGTGGTGAAGGGCAGCAACGTACACAGGATTTCATTTCGGGGGGGGCCCGGTAGTACAAAATGAAAAAATTCGCTGTTACAAACATAAATTTACTGTGAAAAAAAATTAATTTCGGGGGAGGGGGGGGGGGCGGGCCCCCGGGCCGCCCCCCTGCGTACGTCCCTGGTGAAGGGTATAAAAATCTACACCCTAATATTCCTTCATAAAATATTTTTTAAAAACTCCACGCCCGAATATTCCTTCATAAAATAATTTTTAGAAAAATTTTACCTAAATATTTCTCCATAAAATATTCTAATTCACCTACTAATTATGTACATATTGAAAAAATTGACAAGTGTATAAATTAATATACACATATGTATGTATTTATAAATTAAGTACAAGGATACCAAATTTATTTGGTTATTTGGTTTTTGATTTATTTATCTCTAACATTTCATGTCTATGTGAAAGTGATATCTCTGGACATTGTGATTTATAAAATTTTAAAATTGTTATTTTTTGCTCGATTCGAATGGTTTTACAAAGAAGATCTATCTATACGTCTGTATTGAACTTCACTTCTCGCATGCAAATATTTTCTATCGTGTTTATATAAAATGAAACTACAACAATAACAACATTTTCAAAATATAGTTATTTGATGCATTTTATTGACCCAATAACTTAGTAGGTTTTTGTTCAATACAGAAAAAGAGTTTTTCATAAATATTCAAATAGTTGAGGTGGTCTTTGTAGATGGTGATGCAGCTCTGCTTGATACATTGATTGAAAATTGAAACAATAACACAGAGCTAAACAACAGTAACAACAAAATTCACAACGATTATAAATAAATTCAATGGGTATGTGGTGACATGAATTGCAATAGCCAGATATGAATGTAGCTATTTTTAGTAGGTCATATTGAACTATGAAATAAATATGTATATATACATGTATAACAACAGGGGAACCTGCCAAGATAATGTAATTTTTAAAAATTGCAAACATTTTTCTAAAAAACTAAGCTTATTACCTCACAACACTTACTTCAATTTTTCTTGTGAAAAATTTGTGTATAATGTAGTTGGTATCATTGATAAGAGGTTCCACTGTATCTATGCCGTTTTGTGAACTTTTTAATAATGCATGAAAATAAATTGTTTATGATAAGCTAATGTAATATTTAAAAGATGTTATCTAAAAGCAAAGTATTAGTTTTACATGCATTTTTCAAATACATGCGATTGCTAATTGATGGAAAAGAATTTTAGAATAACTGATAATGTGAATGATATGCACGAATATATTATAACTGTCACTCAATAGGACACAAACATACATTGTAGGTATATCAAAGTGAAATTTTAATAACTTTTTGATCCAGTTTAGAATTTTCTAAAACTAAATTTTATAGAAACATATGTATATATAATTGGATACGAATATAATGACTTGTTTTAATGTATATTCACGACATTTTGGAAGTGACAATCTCTGGTTGACGATTCAAGTTAACCTTTCTTACTGATACCATTTATTATTCTTAGACCTGCCTTACGGCAATTTTAACAGCCTCGAGAGAAGGACAAATTTCATTTATATTATTATCTTGTCAAAACTGAAGACACCGAGAAAAGAACGGTTTCGCTAGGATTGGGGAGATAAAAGAAATATCTGAACAAGAGCTACACCAAAGAGCGTATTTCAAAAGTGGAAGCATTTGAAATTCATTTTCCAAGTTATACGACATTAGGTATGCCCTCTTGGTTAGAGGACAATCATATATTTTAATTGGCTGTCATCTATAAAATATACCACTCTGTGGTACAGGGTATTATATCTTTGTGCATATGATTGTAACAGGCAAAAAGAATAGAGATATATACCCATGGTTGCTTTTGAGAGTATGCATAGAATCACATTCTGAGTCGATTTATGCAAGGTCCGTCCGTCTGTCTGTCTGTCTGTCCATGTTAACTTGTAAACAAAGTACGTTTCGCATTTATAATCCGATTTGGATGAAACTTGGTAAAGCTCATTTCTTGGCCCAAAGACGATCCCTATTGAAATTGGTAAAAATCGGTTCAGATTTAGATATAGCTCCCAAATATATTTTCGTCCGATTTCATGTAAATGAAGCACCGAAGTCCCTATAAATCTCCTGATTTGCACAAAATTTGGCACAGCGTAAAAAATAAGTTCTAGAATGATGTGTGTTGAGTTTCTTAAACATCTGTTCAGATTTAGATATAGCTGCCATATATATTTTCGTCCGATTTAATGCAAATGGTGACCCTAGAATGATGTGTGCTAATTTTCGCGAAGATAGTTTCAGATATAGATATAGCTTATACATAATTTCGTCCGATTTTATGTAAATGGTGCACCAAACTCCTAATGTTTATCCGGTTGACACGAAAGTTTGCACAACGTATCAAATTGAACAATAATGACGTTATTTCGTTTTATTGAAGTTGGTGCAGATGCAGAAATAGCTTCCATATTTTATTTTGAACGGGTGCTGATTGAGATTAAATTTTGAACAGTGCGGCATACCGAATTGCGTGTATCAAGTGTGCTATAAATTTTATACATAAATTTTACCCATTATACGCAGACGACTCTAAATCTGTCCGAATGAAATGAAAGTTAGCATACGTTTCTGAATTTATGTACGGACTGATGTCAGTTAGCTAGATAAAGATTGCATATTTAATTTCGTTTAAATTCATGTCAATGTGCCTTCGACGAAAAGGCGACGTCTATTGGGATATATATGTAGAATACACCAAAGTGGTGAATGGTATCATATAGTCGGCACAGTCGGACTTTACTGCTTTCCTTACTGTTTTTTTAAATATTTTTTCCAAGGTCTACAATTTTTTAAATATTTTTGCAATGTCTATCACAGACGTGGATTCTTAAAATAATTTTTTCAAGGGGTATTTTTAAGAGCTTTTATTTAAAATATTTTTCGGGGTCTAAGGTATTTAAAATGTCCATCTCATGGTGGAGGGTAGAACTTAACGTCGTTTTTTGCTTTCTATAAAAACTTTGCTTTCCATTAAAATACTATCCACTAGCCTGAAAGTTTTTTGTATAAAAAATCCCACTAGAGAAACTTATTCATACAAAAAAAAAAAAAAAATAAATAAAAAAATAAATAAATAAAAATAACCAGTAAAGAAAGTAGTAAAGTCGGACGGGGCTTCACCACCATTCACCACTATGGGTATATTAAACAGGACTATTAACATGAAATTGGATGAAATAAAACATGTGATTTATATACTAAATGTTAATCTACCTAGATCTATGTAATTTTATGCTCAATTTTGTACATTCAGCAACATTTCAGACAATCTGGCAAACATGCGGAGTTTGATGAAGATAGATATGAAAGCTATATACAAATATGAACCGATTGCCAACGAAACTTGTCACAGGTTAGGTTATACGAATTCATACATTTTGTTCCTATCCTATTGATTCCTTGGTGTGTCAATTACTTAAAATCTATCTATAATATAAGGGAGCTGTATCTAAATCTCAACCGATTTTCACCAAACTTGTCACACATCATTCTGGACTACATTCAGTACGCTATGCCAAACTTCGTGCAAATGAAAGATATATAGGGACTTTGGTGCACCATTTACATTAAATCGGACGAAACTATATATGGGAGCTATATCTAAATCTGTGACCGATTTTCTCAAACAAGGCAGACATCATTCTAGGCTCAATTCAGTACGTTATGCCGAATTTCGTGCAAATCGAATTATATATAGCGACTTTGATGCACCATTTACATGAAATCGGACGAAACTATATATAGGAGCTATATAGAAATCTGGACCGATTTTCTAAAAACTTGGCAGACATCACTCTAGGCTTAATTCAGTACGTTATGCCAAATTTCGTGCAAATCGAAAGATATATAGGGACTTTGGGGCTCCATTTACATGAAATCAGACAAACTATATATAGGAGCTATATAGAAATCTTACCAAATTTCATGTAAATCGACATATATATATATAGGGTCTTTGGTGCACCATTTACCTTAAATCGGACGAAAACATATATGGGAGCTATATCTAAATCTGATCCGATTTTTCCAAATTCAACAGGGGTTTTCCATGAGCCAAACAAATGAGCTGTGAAAAATTTCATCCAAATCGGATTATAAATGCGACCTCTACTTTGTTTACAATTTAACAGACGGGCGGACGGACATGCATAAATCGACTCAGAAAGTGATTGTATGCATAT